>NC_056739.1:799230731-799343231 GCF_019279795.1 Protopterus annectens | reverse complement strand
GAGGGGCTCTGCCTAACATGGACTGGGATTTTATTCCAGAGTGAAGGGAGCCTCTGGGTTATGAATCTGTCCCTCCAGCATGTCCTATTTATTTCTGTGTTGAGGTTCAAATCTCTCGCTCGCGTAGCTCTGGTGGATTTGGATTTTCTGAGGTGGAGCATGTGCATTAATTCCGGGTTGGACATGGCCTTGTACGTCAGGCATAGATCGCCTCTGAGTAGACGGTATGCTACTGAGTAGAGAAGGAGTTTCTTTAGCCGGGCAGCATATGGCATATGTTTGAGTCCCTTGATCCTTTTGGTGAGGTACTTTTGGGGTCTTTCCAATTGCTGCAGGTGTCGGGTAAGGTACATCCCAAATGGGGCATTGTACTCAATTATGGGCCTGATGAGGGAAGAGTAAAGGGGCACAATGACTTCTCCCGATCTAGATGTGAATCCCTTCATGATAAGGTGGGCAAAATAGAAGGTCTTTCTAACCACTTTGGCAATGTGTGTGTCAAACGAGAGGTTACTGTCAACTTGGGTCCCTAGGTCCCTAATTACTTCTTCCGTACTTAATGGATTACCACCTATGTGATAATTTGTGGGCACTTTGTTTTTCCCAAAGGGTATGACTATACACTTTTTGGCGTTTAGTTTAAGGCCATGGCTCTGGCACCAGTTTTCCGTTTCTATGAGACCCTTCTGAAGGATGTTTGTGTCCACTGGAGAATCAATTATGGCACCCAGTTTGCAGTCATCTGCGAACCTGGTCAGCCACAATCCTCCCATGTTAGCCTGTACCTCAGAAAAATAAATATCGAACAAGAGAGGTCCCAGGACTGAGCCCTGTGGGACGCCACTTGTGACTGGTTTAGAATATGACATGGCTCCAGCAGTTCTGACCTTGTGGGTTCTGTCCTTGAGCCAAGTTTGCAACCCATCCTATGACATGGGGGTTTATATTTAAGCTGGAGAGCTTGTCTATGATGCCCGAGTGGGGTATTGTGTTGAAGGCTTTTGCAAGGTCAAGGTAGGCTGTGTGGACTACCTTACCCTCGTCAATGGCCTTGGTGACTGTTTCAAAGAAGTCGATCAGGTTCAAGAGGCAGGATCTGCCCTTAACAAAGTCGAATTGGGTAGGATCCAGTGTCTGTAGGTCCCCAATATCTTTGTTTATGAGTTCCATAATGATCCTCTCCATAGCTTTGCAGACCAGGCTTGTCAAGCTTATGGGGCGGTAGTTTCCAGGGTCCGTAGAAGCACCTCCTTTGTGGAGTGGGACCACTGTTGCTGTACGCCATTCTTTGGGTACATATCCTGTTGCCTTATGTGTGGGTTTAGCTCTTCTTGGAGTTCATGTAGCACGCAACCCGGGACACCGTCTGGTCCCATTGATGCTGTGTTTTCAGCTTTGGAGAGGGCGGCTCTCACCTGGGCATCTGAGATTTCAGGGAGGCAACACTCTGCTGGGATAGATATTTGTCCTTTTGGGGGGGAGAAAAATTTGCAGTGAACCTGTCTGCTAGTATGTTGGCAATGTCTGTGGGTTCAGTGTATTTTTTGTCATTTTGGACTAACTCTGAACATATCTGGGAGTTTCCACTCAGGTTTCTAACATAACTAAAGAAAGCCTTGTGATTACCTTTAGTGTCTTGTGCAATTTTTCTCTCAAAGTTGGCCTTGGATGATTTTATGAATGATCCTAGTTTTTTGCTAGTACTGATCAAAGATGCCTTCCCTTTTAGGGATTTTGCTCTATCATGTAGTAGCTTCCTCCTTCTGTTGTACAGCTTATTTATGGCTGGGGTCCACCAGACAGGATGCCTGCCTTTGGGGGAACGGGTCTTGGTTTTATTTGGGATTGCATGATGCATGCATTCCTGTAGGTGTCCACAGAATGCGCTTATAAAGGATTCAGCAGAGTGGACTGTTGTGCTAAAGCGGGCTTTATAGCAGGGGCTTATAGAAAGAGCTAGGAAATGGCCCAAAACGGCCAATAAGCTACAAGTTACTGGGCTGGAACCACTCCTTTAAGGACAGATAGGCTGCTCAGAGCTCCCCGCTCCCACTGGTGAACAAAGAAGCTTCCTCCTATCCAAACAAGGATATGGGCAACACAGGAACTATGACACAGCCCAGAGATCAGCAATACCTGAAGACTGGACTATTCTAGTTCAGTAAAGGCGGGAAACAAGGATATTTTTTTTTGTTTTTTTTTACGAAGTCACAGAAAATAGATACAGTAACAACAGTAAATGCTTTAAATCGGCTAGCGCACTTGAGTTTGTAGCCTACCAGTTAAACTGAGCAAAAACAAACTTTAAAGTGCAAAAAAGTTCAGGAAAACAAACAATAATGCAGTAAATCAACTTTGCAGAGCTTATTTAGTTATAGAAACTCGCTTTTCAGCGAGAAAAAGCAGTCGGAAATAAGTAACCAAAAAATACTTATAAATCAATGGAAAGTCACTCTTCCACTCGCTGCTGCTTGTAGAACTCTGCAGGACACCACAAGGAGCTGAGCATGCACTACATGTCAGTGTCTCATGACTATTTGTCTGTAAGCCATGTGAAAAAAATGTTTTGCAGTCTTAGAAAGAACCCACTGCTTAGTTCTCTGTTAAATACAACAGGTAAATCATAATCTGTTCTCTTATTCTTACAATCATGCAGTGATTTTGCCTCTGTTTAGAGATGTGACAGAAAAGCTTCTAAGTTACACTTAACTAGTTAATCCAGTAAACAGGGACTGTATGGAAAAATACAAAGAAAAGGTGCCTGAATTTCAACATTTCGAATTACTTCCAGACAGACAGGTTTCAGTAGAGGAATTAAGCAGTGCAGTCTAAAACCTCCTTGGTTGTAGAACTTCTGTACAGATGCACTATAGCACATTTGTTTCTACAAGCACATTAATACAGAGTCCATGGCATTGTACAAAGCATAAACACAACAGCACGTGATACACAGTTCCGCTGTTGCAGAGTAATGGAATGCCCCAAGTACAGCCCCTGAGACAATAATGCTATGCTGTGCTGTACGGGAAATCCCTCACACTGAATCAGAATGAAGGTGTGCACTCTCCTTGAACTTCAAGTTGAACAAGCATGTGTGTTACAAAAACAGAATCAGGACAGCACACTGAAAATACATTCATCTGAACATTTAGGTCCCTTAAACACAATGAGATAGATGTACTTTGAGTACAGAACCTCTGCCTCTGATGAAACTGGGGAAGGGTCAGAAGTATTATTTCAGAGGCACAATGCATACATATGCAGTTTACTCACACCAACATGTGGACCTTCCAACTTGTTCATAAGTACAGATTAAACTGAAGGTGCCCTCACCCTCCATATTAGCAGGGCACATGCAGCTCATATGGCTGGTTTTCAGATACGCTTGGGGTGATCTGACAGAACACTGAATTTGCTGAACATGCTCCATGAATAATGTATTACATTTACTAAAGTTTCTGTTTTGTGCTTCATTTTCTAGCATCATCACCATCTATCTAGATGTATTTATTTTTCCAATTCACTAATCAGGTAAGGTGGCACCCTACTACTGTGATACTGAAGATGAATGCAAACACTGCTTTACTTTAGACAGGATGGATGGCTTTCAAGGAAGACCAAGACACAAGACACAAAAATACAGTTACAGATACATTCTGCTGTTCGATTAACAATCAGACACATGCATAAACTGTGCACATTCCAAATTCTGCCTAAGCAGACCCCTCTCAACTTTGTAGTACACCAAAGCAAACTGACATAAGACGAGTTAGAGTAAACATGTAATGTAATATCATAGATCACTGCTTCTGACTCCTTACTCATCACATTCAGCTGAAGTATCACTTTCAACTACAACTGAAAAACGCATCATCAAGTCAATGTATGAGTCACCTGCTCAGCACAAGAAGTGCACTATAAATAAATAAACTAAACCATCTATTGTGCACAGCGCTCAACCTCTTTGTTCAAAAATATTGCCACAAAGCCGAAAATAAATGATGGGGGGGATGGGGGAGGTTAATGGCCCCAAATCAGGGATCTTTAAATATTAATCTGATTCACTCAGTTAATAGAATAGAAGTTGTTGCATTAACATGCATTTTCTGAAGGATTTTTCAAACTCTGAACACTGGCATTATCGAATGACTATAATACCTCAGTGATTTACCAGGAACTCAAAAAAGTATGATGGACAGGCAAAAGCTCGCACTACACACGCACACACTAATGTATGCATACAAATGCATGCAGCACGTGCTCTTTAAGTTTTGTTTACGTTCATGACCCCTCCCAAAATGTACACACATACATACGGCTGTCCACTGAGAGGTTAATAGCAGCTCACACAAAACAGGAACCTTGAACATATTCTATTTGGCCAGGGGGTGGGGCTGAAGTTTCATCATCAGCTGCTGTATGGGAGGAGTGGCCGTATCCAGTTTATGTTGGTCAGTGAAAATGACTCACTCATTCACATGGATCCAGCAGACACATTCACACCCTCCCTGTAATTAAATCATAGGCATCTGATGTCCTTCCTATACCTGTCCTTCCTCCCTGACAACCACAAAAAGTTACTCAGATCCCTTCTGCAATATGAGGCACTTCCCCATCCTTCAGTCTGTCTTTGGGAAAGAATTTAGTGCATGTAATACATGACTTCCAACTACAAGACACCTTGACTTCAAGACCTCTCCTGAAAATAAACTTCATAATCCCTCCCAATCCTATGGTGAAATTAACTGCCCAGCAAAACAGTAGTATGATGCAATAATACACCCCCCAATTATAAGTAACAGCTTTTGAAACTAATCCCCTTCCTCACAAAACCAATAACAGCCTCCCATGAATTAAAGTGCTCCAATGGAATAATAATAATGCCCACAACTACCCCAAGTTCTCTTAAAAATGACAACACTTTCAAAATTCCCAAATCAGCTGCAATTCATATGAACAGCCTCAACCCTAAGTCAGCCAAAAAACTTAGTAACAACGTGCCTTCCATCCTTAGAAAAATTATGATCTAAATAACCTGTTAAATTGTGAGATATGAATATAAATGCATAATCAGCTCCCATTCACACGTGGTATTACTCAGTGACTGAAAGTATTAACCCATACATATCCAGATGTACACTAAAATGTCTAACATGAAAATTACTTAGTGTGTAGAGAAAACTCTATACATACAGAAAGAGAAATACACACACAAAAGCAATCTTCACAAAGACACAAGTAAATGCAAATAAAAAGCTAACAGTAAACATCAACAAAACTTATACCTTAAGATGCCTCACACACACGGCACAGATTAGGATAATCAATCAGGAAACTGGTACCTCTTTTCCTGCCTTGCCAGGTATACAATCCACACACCGGTACAAAGACTAATACCAGTAAAATATGTCACTGTAGAAGTCTCCTGCTGGATCAAAAAATGATGTCTTTGTCAAATCTCTCTACAATGCTAAGTTCTTTAACATCCCGAGCAAGTCTGCAGTGCTTCAAACTTCACAAGGAACAAGGAGCTGATAGCAGCCAGAGAAGGAAGGAACGACTTTTTTTTTTTTTCCCAGCAGATTCTCAAAGAAAAGTACTTCAGTGATCAGCAGTTCAGAGGAAAAAAGGCTCTGTGTAAAACCTAGTAGTAGGTGCTTCCTAGTGAGACTGGAGACTGAATGAGCGTGCGGCCACACACGGCTAATAATGAACTAATCCAGGGATGAGTGATACCATGTACTCAGCTGAAGTGACTAAAGCTTTCTCTGAACTGTGAGAGCATGAGTACAGAATTTGTGTGCAGACTGTCCCCTAATGAGTCAGAGGCAGAGGGAGGGTAAGGAGGAGCTGTGTGTGTGTGGATGCTCGTGTGTCTTTGGTGATTGGCTTAGACAGGAGTGAGATCACAAAATCCACCCACCACGGGATTCCCTTTTTTCTATTCTTCCTTCTTCTTCTTAAGGTAGTCTGCAGTAGCTCTGGAGCAAATACTTGTCACTATGTATAGTGAGCTTGTGTACAAAATACAGTACACTCAACAACAATAACGTTTTTTTCAGTACTGTGATCCCAGCACACCTTACTATAAATGCAAAGTTACTCCCAGTGTAGGGCACATCTGCTGCAAACTGTGCCCTGGGCAGCAGCTTGAAGATCTCTGCAGCACATTTGGAATGCTGGCTGTGATTACTAAATGCTACTCTTAAGCACTGTTGCAAGGGACAGTTTGGACAGAATAATGTACTTAACTACGACATCCATAATTATAAACCTACAAAGTTAGCAAAGAAACTCAGACATTCGGTAACAAAAAAGAATTGAATGATTCTGCCCACATCTTTGCTAATTGGATAAGCTATCCAACACTTGTTAAACGGCCAGGTTTAACTCAGGACCTGTTCCCATTACACTATTATTGTCTGTACACTACTCAAATATTATATCACTTCCTTTTGTTTGCGATTCATGCATGTGGTCACCTATCTCTTGCTGAAAAGCTTTCTCTGGCCACTCTCCTGCTTACACATACCTATGTACTTTGTGCCAATCTACTCTTATACAGACTACACAGTTAACTTGATTTTTACTCAGTTTGTTGACTGGGTGGGTAAGTCTCTCTAAGCCAGTAGTCTCTTTTTTAAGATAATGCAGTGAAATGTATCACCATTCATTTAAGCACGCAAACAGTAAATGCACTAACAAATATTAAGTCATGACAAAGAAGAACATTATTCATACACAGAAGACCCTATAAGAATTGGTTTGATTAATACTTCCAGAGACTGCACAACACGTTAGAAATGATTCAGTGTGTTCTATAGGAAACTGTTTGGCATATCACTAACTACACACTTCGGTTGTCAGGACAAACCACTTAAAAACCGTGCCATATGGATTCTTTCAAAATAATTTTATTGAATACCTTTGTTTGTGCCAGCACACACTACAAACTACAGTGGAGTGCTAAGTTCTGAGATAAACAGTCCTCCACCTTGGGGCTCCAAGTTTATTGTACCTGAAAGCTTTGTGGCCGGCATGCATCGGAATCCCTCCATAGGAGCAGCAGCCCAAAACACTATTACCATATGTGCATCCAATTACAAAGGACAGATAAGAGCATTACATCTCAATTGTGTAAACAGATAAATAGCTTTAAAACAGTGCCATTTACTTAATTTACAAAGGCCTTGTGATGGAAAAGTGTTAATTTGAATTTGTTTGCTGAGGTAGAGCACTGATCAATTCTGACCAATTTTATTCTGGGGTCAAAACTAACCACACATACAAAACAGACAAGAGTACCATGACAGAAGTGACAGTAAAGCAGTACTATGTTAGAGTAATGCTCTGAATACATATTTAAGTGAGATGTGAGTAAGCAACATGTGTGTACTGATGCAGTGAGAACTCCTCTTATTTGGCACCTATTAACATGCAAGTTCAAGCTGGAGCATTAAGTTTGAATGAAAAAGTCAAAGAATTTATTATAAATAAATTCTGTCTTCTTCCCATGCTGTCAGGTCTATAGAGCAAAAAGACAACATATCAATATCACAGTGAGTATGTTAGAGGCCTGAATCCATCCATTTATACCATCTCCCCCAACATGGACTCAGGTTGTCACATCAACACAATGTTTACTCCACTGGGTGGCTAGCACTGTCGTAGCACACACACACACACACACACACACACTCACACACACATGACCATTTTATTCTGTCTAATCCAACTACTGCATGTCTTTGGTATGTGGAAAAAAACATGAGTACCCACAAAAAACCCACGTGAACACAGGGAGCATATGCAGACTCTGCAAACAAGGCACCACAGTCGAGTTTCAAACTGCAGAACCTCTTGCTGTCAGGCGACACTGTGCTGCCAGTGACATTGAAAATTCTCCTGACAGTCTGGCTATTTCTGAAACCTGGATAAAGCCTGTT
Source organism: Protopterus annectens (assembly GCF_019279795.1). Lineage (NCBI taxonomy): Eukaryota > Metazoa > Chordata > Ceratodontiformes > Protopteridae > Protopterus > Protopterus annectens. The sequence goes on along the minus strand of NC_056739.1, from coordinate 799,335,285 downwards.
TAGTCTCTGCCTTGTAACAATGAACACAAACATAACGCTTTTAATAAATAAAAACATGGATACAAGCAAGGAGGGAATACAGAGAAAGCAAATTACAGCTATGGCCAGAAGTTGCCTTAAGGATATGTTTGCACCTAACTAGATACTCGGATACTAAATGGGGCAATGCTAAAATGTATACTGGTATACCATGTTTCCCTCTTTTATCATGTATTCCCTTCTCTTTTTCCAAGAACTCCTCCATTGGCACCCCCCCCCCTCAAGAAAAAAGTACAGTTGTGTACACTTACCATAAATGTAGATGTTCGAGTGTATTCACTGTTGCAGTCATTACATTTGGGTTATCCTGCTGGCAGGTTGCCCTCAGTCGGCCTGAATTCCAAAGTCTTGGGTCCTGCATCGGTTGCTGTCGCCTCTTCCCTGACGTCAGGTCATCAGGAGTATAAAAGATGCAGCCGACGCCATTTTATTCAGTTTTTCTTGCCCCAGATGTCAGGTGCCCCTAAAAGGGTAGGTTAAAATTATGTAAATAAAACATACATGCGCCAAAATAAGCTTTACCTTCATCTATAAGCAAATACACTACCCAGGTTGTATAGATTAGAGAAGTAAAGATAAGTTCCACCAAAAATAAGGGGGATGGCGGGGGGTAACCTGGACTGCAACAGTAAATACACTCTAACATCTACATTTATGGTAAGTGTACACAACTGTACTATGTTCTTCGTGTTTCACTGTTGCAGTCATTACATTTGGGTTGAGTCCCAAAGCCATGGTTGGGAGGCTGGAGCTAAACAGCAATAGGAGCGGCTATGAGGCCCTGCAGAACTGCAGTGGCAAAGCCTGCCCTGGATTTAGAGTAAAGAGGCAGATTGTAATGTTTTGTAAATGTATGCACTGAACTCCAAGTAGCAGCCTCTAAAATGTCTTTGGTTGGTACTCCCCTGAGAAAGGCTGCAGAAGTGGCTGCAGCTCTGGTTGAGTGTGGCCTAATGCCCTTAGGCACTGGTTTGCCAAGATGCGAGTAGCAGAATCGAATGCAGTGACCTATCCATTTTGAAATAGTCTGCTTGGAGATAGCCTTTCCTTTTGATGCTGTGGCATATACCACTAGTAATTGTTCTTTCTGAAAACTTTAGTTTTGTCCAAGTAGAATCTAAGTTGTCTGTGTGCGCCCAAAGAATGCAGAATTTTCTCCCCCTTATTCTGTGGATTTGGATAAAAAGTTGGCAAATGAACTGTTTGGTTAAGGGCTACACTGGATACCACCTTAGGCATAAATGTAGGGTTTGTTCTCAGAGAGACCCTGTCTGGATAAAAAATGATAAAAAGTTCCACAGCCATGAGAGCCTGTAGCTCTGAAACTCATCTTGCAGAAGTTATTGCTAGGAGCAGAGCTGTTTTCCAAGATAAGAACTTTATATCAGCAGTAGCGGCTGGCTCAAAAGGAGGTAAGGTGAGTTTTTCCAAGACATAATTGAGGTCCCATGCAGGTATTGGCATTCTCCTTGGAGGCCTTAAGTTTTTGGCTCCTCTGAAGCACTGCCTTAATAAAGGATGAGAAAAGAGTGGTTGGCTCTGTATTGTAATGAGCCGAAATGGCAGAGGCATGGATTTTAATTGATGAAAAAGATAGGCTTTGTCCAGCACCTCAGTTAAGTATTGTAAAATCTGAGGAATATTTGGAACAGCTGTATCTGTTCCTTGAGCTTGGTTCCAAGCACAAAATCTTTTCCATTTCCCAGCAAAGGATTTTCTAGTACTAGGCCTTCTGGCTTCTAAAATGACATCCATCACTGCTTTACTGAGAGGTGTGATTTGTATGGCTACATTATCCGCCATGCTGCCAGGTTTAGGGTCCTGAGTTGGCTGTACAGAATCTGATTGTTTTGCTGGGACAGTAGATGAGGTATTTGAGCTAAGGTCCAGGCTGGGCATTGGGACAAGTTCCTGACGATCAGATACCAGTACTGGCGCGGCCAGTCTGGGGCAATCAGAATAATTTTTGGTTTCTCCTGCCTGACCTTTAGGAGTACCTTGGGGAGGAGAGGCAGTGGAGGAAAGGCATATACTGATAGGTTTGTCCAGTTGAAAGATAAGGCGTCCACTTTCCCAGCTTGTCTGTGATAAGTCCTTGTGCAGAATCTTTTTAGTTGATTGTTTTGAGGGGAGGCTAATAGATCTATGTCCGGGCATCCCCATTTCTTTGTTATCATGCTGAAGACTTGTGGATCCAGGTGCCATTCTCGTGGGGATCCATGAGGTTTCTGCTTAGTTTGTCTGCCAGAGTATTGTCCTTTCCTGGCAGGAATTGTGCCTGCAGATGAACTTGGTAAGTCAATGCTGTGCCCCATAAAGCCATGGCTTGTCTGCACAGGGGATAAGAATGAGTGCCCCCCTGCTTGTTTAAGTACCACATGACCGTGGTGTTGTCTGTCTTTATCAGTAGTTGTCCCGGATGAAGTAGGTCCTTGAAGGCTGTCAGGGCATTTTGAACAGCTAGCATCTCTTTTTGATTGATATGTAAATGCTTTTGGTTTGAGGACCAGGTGCCCTGAATGCCTCTTCCTGCCATGTGTGCCCCCCAGGCATAATATGAAGCATCCGTCGTTAGGCTCTGCCTGGCTGGGGGTAGTGAGAATGGCTATCCCTTGTTTTGGTGACAAGCCTTCGCCCACCATCGAAATTCCTGTTGCAGGCAGGGAATTAGAGTAATCATTGTTTCCAGACTGTGGCAATGTTGTGTCCAGACACTTTTTAGGTACCATTGAATTTTCCTCATATGCAATCTTGCTTATGGAATTGGTAAGATGCAGGATGCCATGGAGCCCAAAGCCTGCAAAATTTTTCTTGCAGATAACTGGGCCTTTGTTGCCATTTCCTTGAAATACGTAGTCAGTTGTCTTTGTTTGTCTGGAGTGAGATAAGCCATCTGGGCAGTTGTATTTAAGCTTGCACCCAGGAATATTATCTCTTGAGAGGGTACTAGTTTTGATTTCTTTTTGTTGACTGTATACCCTAGGCATGTTAAAAGTCTTATCACAAACGTCAGATGCTGTAGTAGAATGTCCTTGTTCTCTGCTTGTATGAGGCAGTTGTCCAAGTAAGGATATATTTGTATTCCTCTTTGTCTGCAGTAAGCAATTACTGGTGCCAGGCACTTTGTGAAGACCCTGGGTGCAGTAGATAAGCCAAACGGCAGTGCAGAGAATTGGTAATGCTTTGAGCCAGCCTTGAATCTGAGGTATCTTCTGCATGACTGTCTGAATGGGACATGCAGGTATGCCTGTTTTAGGTCTAAAGTCACGAGCCAAGCCTTGCGGCCCAGCATGGGCAGAAGCTGTTGTAAGGTCAACATCTTGAATTTTGGTATATCCAGGAAACTGTTTAGAATAGATAGGTCCAGTACTGGTCTCCATGCTTTGTCCATTCTGGGTACCAAGAACAGTCTTGAGTAAAATCCTTGTCCCTGCTCTTGCTGTGTCACTTGTTGAATAGCCCCTCAAGTCCATGAGAGCTGTGACTTGTTTTTGAGCCTCTGCCCATTGATTTTTTGGCATGTCTGGCCAACCATTTGCCCTTGGCAGGGTATGGAAATGAAACCTGTAGCCTTGTGACACAATGTCTAGAACCCATTTGTCATGGATTATAATGTGCCAGTTTTGAGAAAAAAGTGCTAGTTCCCCCCCCTAAGGGTGCTGCCAGAAGATAAGTGCTTGGTGCAGGCAGGGGGAAGTCGTTAGGACTATTTCCTGTATGATTGTGCTTTGTCTTCTCCACCTTTGGAGGTAGAAGCACTCCACTGCTTAGGCCTGTAGGATCCTTGTGGCTGTGATCTGCCTCTAGGCATCTGGATCTGCTCCTTTGAGGTCTGTCTGAGACTGGAAAGGACCAATTGTTTGTAGGCCAGTATCTGCTAAATCTAGGTGGCTGTACCTGTAAAAAATCCTTGACCGTTTGCATAGATTTAGCTTTGTCCTCCATTTTCTTTAACACCTCTTCTGCCTTAACACCAAACAAGGTATCATGTTGTAAAGGAGCATCTAATCATTTTGCTTTAACATGGTCAGGCAGAGTTTGTTCCTTTAACCAGGCATGCCTCCTAATGACAGAACCTGTAACAGCGGCCATGCAGGAGGCCTCCAGAGAATCAAACCCACATTGCAAAGTATGCTTTCCAACTTGTTCAGCTGCATGCAATAAATCCGGCATTTCTTTGTTTTCTGCACAATCAGAATTTGCCATCATTTTCTGTTTAAGCAGTGTCATGATATATTGCTGATATATGAGCATATGAAACTGGCAATTTAAGGCCCTTATAGCCAAAGTAGCAGATGTGTAAATCTTTTTTCCCCATCTATCCAGTGCCCTAGAATCCCTGTCAGAGGGGGTAGGGTTTTTTGCAGTAGAAGCCTTTACCCCTTTTGGACCCTGAGAAATGGTTTCTGGGTCTGCAGAAGGGTTTTTCAAAAGGAATTTATGAGAGTCAGGGACCCTGTAGTATCTGTCTGGCTTAACAGGAGCTGGAGGTAGAGTCAGGGGTCAGACTAGACTCCGAGAACACATCATCTACAATGTCCAACACAGGTGGAATAGCTAGAGGCCTGTGTTGAGGTAGTAAAAGGAGGTCTCTGAGCCTTTTCTTAGATTCTGAAATATCTTGGCTCTCCCAGTGGAAGTGCTCCCTCATGGTATGCAAGGTTTCCCCAAAAGAATAGTCCTCAGGAGGAGAAGCTGAAGGAATTGATTCTTCAGCATCAGAATACTCATAGGGGGGAAGAGAATATTCCTGATCAGAAGAGGAATCAGAAGAAATGGAAACCTGATCTGAAGATTCATAGTCTGTCTCTTGCCTAGGCCTCTTATCAGGAGGGGGATGGGAACCCCTGATCAAGGTAATTAAGTCTTTGGCCATTTTGAGCATCTGTATTTTAGCCATGGAGGCCTGTCCTTGTGGCTGGTGAACTTGTTTCTTTGCCTTTAAAGGTGTTTTAGTCTTTGAAGTCGGTTTTATATACAATTGTTTAGGTCTGAATACACCCTCAGAAGCCGATGCCTGCTCAGCAGCTCCGGACCCATCTGAGGGAATAATCTCCACGATTACAATACCTTGAGTTTCCAGTGGCCTGGCCGACTCTACATGTGAGTCGGTAGTGGCCTGTGACTCTAAAGTAGCGGGAGTCAGGGGCTGCGAAAGCACCTCACTGAGAACCAGCGACTTGCTTAGGAGAAGCTTCGTCGTCGATTTTGGACCTCGGTTGCCTGTCTTTTTCCTTGCGTTTTTTTGTGAACTCTGGTAGTCGGATGGCTATCCAACGACATTGTATAATTAAATCTTCGCCCAAAATAGCTTAATTCAAAATCGTGCCGACGCTTAATAGTGCGTTGGTTAAATCAAAACCGACAACTAGCACTGTCGTGGTCAGGGCCTAGGCAAGGAATACAGTAAGAATGGAATACAGTAAGAATGAAAGTCCTTATGAGGTATTTGCTTCCCACAAGAAATACAATTATTAACTTTTTCTGACATCAGTCTGGAGCAAGAAAAAAGCTTCCCCAATGGGGTACTTAGCTTTTAATGAAGACTTCGGATCTGAAACTCGAACACGAAAATCTCAGGAGTCGGTCGACCGGCACTTGCGAAATGCTTCTGCTTCGGGCACCGCGCGGCAAGAAAGAATGAATAAAATGGCGTCGGCTGCATCTTTTATACCCCTGACAACCCGACGTCAGGGAAGAGGTGACAGCAACCGACGCAGGACCCAAGACTTTGGAATTCAGGCCGACTGAGGGTAACCTGTCAGCAGGATAACCCAAATGTAATGACTGCAACAGTGAAACACGAAGAACATCATCTCTGTACTTCTGGGTGACTTTTTTCTAGAAAGAGTATTTGCCAATCTAAACTTGAGCAAAGCTCCTCACTTTATGACAGTCGCAGCCAGTTCACATGAGTACCAGACCTAATTTTCAGAATAGCACTAACTCCCGAATGGGAAGACATTCTCAATAACAGGCCTGATAAAAGTTTGTTTACCCATGCTGCCTAGTTCTCTAAAGCAATCACTGTCCCATCCCATCCCTCTGCTTCATCCATAAAAGTCTCCGTTCTCCACATAGTTTCATAGACTGTTATTAGCCTAACAACCACGAATGCCTTTCTAAGCTTAGCCAAGTTTTCCTGAAAGAAAGATGATGTCCTGTAGCCAAACAGGACATTCAGGGCCAGGCATTTACAAGCTACTTCCGTCCATAAGGGACATGGGTGCCAGGCTCAGTGTAAATTTCCTATTCCCCTTCCACTGGTCTAGGTTGCACTTAAACTGGGTAATAGATTAAATCACTTCACAGAGATGGGAAGCCTATTCCAAGCATGTTCTGTTTAATTCACAGACAAAATTCAGGTCCCTTGGCCTTGTACTTCTGGTTCTCTTTGATTTACAAATATGTAAGAGATTCATAACTACGAGGTTTTTCCTTGTAAGCCAGGAATAGATCACCCCCTCAGCAATCTATAGGGAGACTGAGTAGAGGGAAAAGGAGGTTTAAGGCAGGTTTGTTAAGACTTGTATTCCTTTCGTAAGGAACCTATGAAGTCACTCTAGTTGCTGCATATGCCTGGTCAGGTACATATCAAAGGGCGGACTGTATTTTATGACTGGTCTGATAAGGGTGGAGTACAGTGGGAAATGACCTTTTTGGACATAGATGCCATGTCCTTACTTACAAGATGCACAACATAAAAGCAATTCCTCACCACTGTGTCCACTTGGTGGCTACTGCCCACAAGCGTACCCTGATCCCTGACCACTGGTTCAATTCTTAATGGATGTACTGTCAACGTGGTAATTAGCCAGGATGGTTGACTTCCCAAATGGTACAATTTGCATTTCTGAGTTTAAGACCATGGCTTTGGTACCATTTGTTAGTCAGAGACAGACCTTAAAGAATGCTAGTGTCCGCAGGGGAGCCAATTACAACCCCCAGTTTGCAATCATCAGCAAACTTAGTCTGCCATAAACCTTTAGCATTTGCTTCCATTTTTAGAGAAAAAGATCCCAAAAAAAGAGCGGGCCCAGTACTGAGCCCTGGGTAATTCCACTAGTGACTGACATCTTGGCGGAGATGGCCTCACCTATTTTGACCTCCTGAATCCTATTAGCGAGCCAGCATGCTACTCAGTGGGTGATAAGAGTTTATACCTAAATTAGTGAGCTTGTCTATAATGCCCGAGTGGGGTAGTGTATCAAAAGCCTTGACTACGTCGAGGTAAGCTGTGTGCACAGTCTTACCTTTGTCTAATGATTTGACGACCCTCTCAAAAAAGTCCACCAGATTTAATAGGCACAGTCTTCCTTCAACAATGCTAAACTATGATATGTCTCACGTGTGCAGGTTACCTATGTCCTCATTTATCATGTGCATGTTCACTCTTTCCATAGCCTTACATATAAGGCTTTTAAGACTTATGGGCCTGTAGTTACCCAGATCAGTGGTTGGACACCCTTTGTTCAGGGGAATGACTGTAGTCATCTTCCATTCCTTGGGCACAAAACTTGACTGAAAGCTCCAGTCAAAAAGTGCTTCAAGTGGAACAGAGAGGCCATGTTTCATGCTATTTATTAAACATCCTGGGATCTTAGTGGGGCCCATAGATGCAGTGTTTTTGGCCTTGGAAAATGCATTCATTACCTGTCCCCTAGTAACTTTTGGGGGGATTGTGGCATGCGGTATTTCCTTTGGGTTATCAGGGGTGGAGTGGGGGGAGAAATATGAGCTGAACCTGTCACACAAAAAGATGGTAATGGCCCACGGTTCAATATGGGTGATACCATTTACAATAAGTTCTGTGTATTGTTGTGTATTTCTCGAGATTATGGACATAGCTATAGAAACTTTTGTGGTTGTTCTTTACCTGACCAGCTATTTTTTCTTCAAATACAGCTTTGGAGTATTAATTAATCCTCTTAGCTGCCTGTTTAGATTGGTCGAGGAGCTTTTAGTATGTATGGCTTTGCTCCTCCTACGCTTGGCTAAGACTTTTTTTTCTTTTGTTGTATAACTGATTAATATTGTGATTCCACCAGGTTGGCTTGTCTTTTGAATTTGTCTTATTCTTAATACAAGTAGCACAGCTCGCTTTATACAGTTATCAATATTGCAGTACAGAGACTTTATAAATAGCTTACCATATGTTATGGTGTTTACTGGGTTTGGGGGTGCTTGGAATTTAGCTAAGGTGTTGCTCAGTAGAGAGAGGTTAGTCTTGGAATAGTTCCTAAAGGTTTTTGGTTTCATTAGATCCTTGGATTTAATTTTTATTTCAAGTAATATTGCCTTACGGTCAGATCTGATGAGCAAAGACATTACATTGGGTGAGGAACATCAGCACCCCCCCATGTCCATGAGTACAAGGTCAAAGATGTTTGTACCACTGGTAGGAGAATGGTTCCAGGATGTTGGTATTAAAGTTTAGGAATTGCTGGGCTTGTGCATTAGAACTGGTATAGGATTCCCATTCTATACAGAGTTCTTTGAGATCCCTGAGAATATTGTACTGGGTTGAATGGTGAGGGATGCTAGCACATCGAGATACATAGCATGGGTTTTTCCTGGGACATGGAGGGGAACCTACAGGTTGTAAGGATATGGTATGAGACTCAGACTCCTCCACCTTTAGTTCCCTCCAGTGCAGTAGCTCGCATTGCTGGGGACTCGCTGTGACTTTAAACCACGTCTTCGTTGCTACACAGACGTCTACACTCTCCAGGGAGAGGAAGGCTTGCAGGAGTAGAGTTTCTTGTTAAGACTTCTACATTGAGCAGTACCACCTTCTGATATTCCTACATAGGTTCAGTTAAGTTGGTAGGTTTACCAGTTTGGCATTGCCTAGAAAAGGCACTATGGGGGGGGGGGGGGGTCTTTGCCAATATCAGAAAGCCCAGAGTGGATAAGTGCAAACCATCCCCAGCAAAGCAGCGTGGTCTGTCAAATATGCCCTCCCAGGCCGTCAGATATTTTACCCCCTTGGCCTGACATCAGAAGCTAAGGCAATTGTTAAAATGAATCATTTTCTGTTGGCAACATGGCATCATCTTTGAAGGTAGTATGCTGCTCAGTGCTAGGCTCATACTTGCCTGAGACAGAATCAGCACGCTCAATCATGTCTCGCTTCATACAATCAAAGTACGTCTCAGGTTATTAACACCAACATGGACTATGACAAGAGTCATACTGGTACCTGTAGTTCAATTACCTGAGAACCTGTGTGACTTGACAGATCCTAGCCTCAGAAAGGCAGCTAACCGTGACTCTCTCCTTACTCAATCTGGTGAGGTGGACAACGGTGTGCCTCACTATAGAATCACCAGTGTCCAGGAATTTTGGCTGTGTGCAGGTTTGCCTTAAGGATTTTGCAGTAGAAGCATTGGATACAGTGTTACTATGTGCTGCTGTGGGTGGTGTTTTAATGGCGTAGTTATGTAATGGAAAAAAAGCTACATCTCCTCCATGTAGGGAACTAAAGCTCCTCCTAGCACTTTGTGAAAAAACTGACTGAAATACTCCTGCAAGAATGATGACATCGCACCTGAAATACTCAAAAGATCTCAGTGAAAAAGAGCAAAGTATCTTTCACCAAAGTAGTTTCAGGATCAAGAGGTCAACATGTCACCTGGAAGCAGGAAGGGCAAGGGTAAGTGATGCAGGAGAGGGTAGTGGAGTGACAGTACAAGGAAGAAGACAATTTGGTACTTAGGTGGACTACTAGGAGCTATGAGTTAAAGTACCTGTGTGTGAGTGAGTGAGTTTTGCCATATTAGCATAATTTCGGGTGAGAGGCATTAGTCAGCATATGGTTCATGGGAGGAGGGTAATCACTAGTACAATATGCGCATGAAGGTCTTTAATCTAATTTACAGAAGGGGTAGGTGGGTAAAAGGCTGTACAAGGAGTACAGTGGACAGTGTGGGACAAAACTAAAGGGTTACTACAAAATTTAAGTGACGGACTTTAGGTGGAATTAAAAAAATCTACATAAAACATTGGAAATCTACAGCAAAATAAGAAGGAAGGATGTAAGGCATCCTGCAGGACACCAAAATCAGATACTGACGTTACTGGGAGACAGTATATAGCAATGGGGGACCCTGAACTAAATGCGGATGGAAGAGAAGAGTACCTGAAAAACTGTAGGATGTGGTGGGTAACTACACTGCAAGACTAAAGAAGTAAGCTTCAAGGTGGGCTGCTTGTTAAGGGGCAATGTGTTCAACCGTGCTGCAGGTGACTAGAGTTTTGGAACAGACTGGAGAGCTGCAAGTCATGTGGTAGTGGAAGCTCACTGGGTGGGGGGTGGTAGGTCTCCCTCTCTCTCTCTCTCTCTCTATATATATATATATATATATATGTATATATATAAAACACACATACACCCTGCTGGAAACCTGAGTCTGTCAAAGGGTTGGGATGATGGCATGGTGTATCAGGAGGGCAAGCATGTAAGCATTCATGCCAATACATGCTACTACAAACAAGAAGGGAGTGGATATGCAGGTCCCTAGTTTATATCCTTCAATCACCTCACCAGCAATCTATGTAAGGATTAAAAGGCTGCACAGTGCAAAGTGACAGGGGTAGAAGTGAAGGGATCAGTGTACATCAGAAAATGAGGAGGAGAGAGGGCCAAGGGCTTTGTGCCCTCTTACTAAACTATTTAAAAAAATGATTGACAAAAAGATAAATGCTGGGGGTCAGACCAGTGGCCTTTTACTGATGGTACAGAGGTGCTTGAGGATTGTTTCAAAAGGACAGAAGATATGATAATGGTGGGCAATATGTGGGTGGCATTAGAAGGGTATTTTCTTGTGGTGTTAGACAAAGCAGGGCAAATTGAATGGGTCAAAGGAATATGACAGCATGTGTCAGGAACTACTTGACAGCTGTATGTGAAAGCAAGAGTCATGTTATCTTTGAGAGGAAGCATCTGTAAATTAAGAGGCACTATACATTTTATAGGGATAACTGCAGTCAACGGAGTTACCCCGACAGATTCCTGGTTAGTTGGGAGGCTGGTTGGGGGCACAAAGTGCTGTGACTTGCCAACAAAGTATGGCAAACAAGGTACATGTGAGGGGAGAGGATACTTACAAAAGAAGAGCAGATGGTACATGATGTTGTGACGATGGAGGGCTCAGGAAAGAAGGGATACAGCTGGACAGCAAAACAGAGATAAGCAACAATAACAGAATACGGATGGTGGGAGTAGAGGTAAAGCCATTAAAGGACTGCCTAAACAGTGTGGAAGGACACTGTGATTTGAGGGTGGGAATCAATCAGGGGAGAACAGGAAGTAGGAAAGGAAGACGATGAATTGACTTGGAGAAAATTGGGTGAAGGGAAAGACCGGAAAAATCTGAGGGTGTAAAAAGACCAGGTTCAGAAGTCTCCATGGACAAGAAGCCCATAAAGAGGTGACAATGCAAACAGAAAAGTGAGTTCAGATAAAATTTGGTTGAGTAAAAGTTAGAGGAGGGATGACTGTGGGGTTTTTCAGGATTGATTACATGTTAATACATGTGTGTGTGCTAGAGTGTATGCAAAATACACATATATAAATTAAGGAAAACTTTTTTCAAGCGGCATGGTTTCTTGGCATCTGAAGTCCCTGTGTTGGGAACCCAGTACACACAGATGGTAATGATTAGATGGTGGGATTCACTCTAGTACAGCAATCTGTGTGCATGGCTGGGCATCAGGATGCTGAGGGTAGCTGGGGAGGTTTTTATCCCACTGGAAATAAGGAGCATGCAGTGAAATGTTAATGAGGTGTTTCTATAGCAAACTTAGCAATATATTGAACGTGCTACATGCAGTTTATGAATATCATCTTTGTTTAAAGCTGGTAGGGCTATAATACCAGAAACAATTAAACCGTTATCTATCAGTTGAAGTCTTTCTCAAGTGCGGGACCATTTTAAATAATACTGTTAACTTCACCAACTGATTATGAGATTATAATAAGTAAAGGAGTGCATGGAGTAAGCTCTTCTGAATGGGAGGGTTAGGGATGGGTGGGCTTCCCCCCATTTTGCTCAGGTTCATAGGTTCATAGATTGGTACTAGGCTATCAGCCCTAGGGCCTATACAAGCCTAGCCATAGGTTCACTGTTTTGGGCACTGGGTACTGATGAACCTCTGCTCTACCACAGAAGGGTTTAAATAATCATACAATAACTCAAGTAAAGGGAACAGGGTAGTCCAGACAAAGATGCATTTACTAATTACTACAAGACGAGGCTCACGTGTGTGGAGGAATTCAAGTCACTTGCACACCTTTACCTGTAGTGTTCTATGTTCTGCAAATGTCAGGTTTGTGCCTAACGGAAAAGGAAGAACTTGCAACTCTGGACCCCTTCATTTATTGGTTATCTAATCCAGATTTAAACCTAAGCTTTGGTTTAGGGAGGCACCTGGCTGCTACATCCTGGTATCAAGGTATCACCATCCTGGTTTCAGAAACAGTGACGGCAAGACAACTGGAACCTAGACAAAGTTCTACATACAAGCACTAGAAGACAGGCAATGATCTACATGCAATCACTGGAAGACATGCAATGTTCTATATATATAGAACTCTCAATTGTCCAGATTATTGCCTCATATGTTTGCTCTGTTCCTCATAACATTTATGATTTTCTGGCAAATCAATGGGCTGATCAGACAAATGAAGTCAATAAATAATGATATACATTTGTGTTTCAGACTTCATATCCTTCAGAAAAATACATGTTAAGACAAATCCTATTATTCTATGAATGTTCTAAGTTTGTAAGAGCAATATTTAACATCTGTTCCTATTTTTGGGCCTTTGTCTCCGCATTTTGTCAGGCGTCGACCATATTTTTTTGCACTGACAGGTATGTCTATATACACTGTAACCCACTCTTTCAAGTTATTAAAAAGGTTGAAAGGTGCATGTGGCACGCATCCACATGTTTAGATCAGTGCGCACTTAAAAGCATATTCATGAATAAAGAGAAGAAAAGTGGGCCAGGTACTTATCATGGTGAGATGCTAAGAGTTATTTTTCTTTTGCAGAAGTCATTGTGTTACATGATTTTAAACCTTATGAGGGTAGTTTGACAGCCACAATGTAGAAACTGCTCAGAAGCCCAAACATGTAGGCCTTCAGCACAGCACTTGGTGATTTGTGGATTTATAATGAAATGCTCATTTTGCAATATTTCTTATTGTTAGGCAAAATAATATGGACTAAAATGATGGGTTGGTTCCACGGCTCCTGAATTGCTTGTGAATTCATTTCTTTAGTGCCTTGCCCTGGACTAATGACTGAACGGTACTTGGTCTTTTTTCAAGTTTCTTTGATCCACCTTTGCAAAGGAAGATCTAAGCCTTCTTTCCAAATGGCTGAAAACATGACATTAATCAGGGAACTGTTAAAACATACAGGTGACAGCCATGTAGTGCAGACTGGAGACAGTTTTATGTACTTTGGAAGAAAGCCATCTGTCACATCAGATCCATGACTTTTACATCTTTTTAGAAGTTTTCCACTTACTCCTGGTACGCTGATCCTGAAAAGGAATGGAGGAAGGAAAATGGTCAGCCCACCCTTTTATCTGGTTTTTCAGGAATTTGTTGATCTACCCCCCACCCCCCAAAAAAAAAAAAAAAAAAAAAAACATAAGGGCAGAATTATTCCACCATTCTTTTTTTATTTCAGACCTCTGTGTGTGCTCCTGGGAACCAGATCTTGCACTTTAAAAGGGAGTTTACAGCCTGTGAAAATGATTTAGAATTGGACAAAGTTTGAGTTTGCTTGGTTCTGAGGTAGACAGCCTTAACTCTGAGATGTTTAAATTTATAGCAGCTTCACAGATGCATTACCTACAGCAGTCTGTCAGACTATTGCTGCTGATAAACTGTAGCACATTCAGAATGTAGCCACTTAAGTCAGCCTCCTTTAAGTGTAATTGAAAGTGGAGTGACTATTCAGAATGCTGATGGAAACGTCCACTAAGATAGCAAAGTGCTTCCTCAACAGATTTTGAAGTGCAAAGGGCATTCAACTCAAAGCCACATCTGACCCAGAACACATTCTCGTGAAAATACTTCACACTCCTAGCGGAGACTACCTGTGTTTGTGTGTGTGTGTGTGGGGAGGGTGGGGGGGCACACGACTGCACTGCTTCTCTAGACAAGCACAGACTTTAGTGGATGCTAAATGCATCAGCAGTAATACCAATTAGTTATAGTCAAGGCTCAGTTAAAACATTTCTGCATTTTTTCATCAGTCCTAGTTAGGATAGACATTACTACAGAGAATTCTTTGGAGAGAGGGTTTGCATATTACGAGCGTTTCTTAATTTAAGTACAACCATCGTTACAACCTCTTTTAATTATAGGCTCATGCTTGCCTAAACATCAGTGTACTGCAAATGAGAACAGCTCTTGGCATGTTTAGGGTTTATGCAGCCTTAGGCTAACTTCTTCATATTTCATCTTTGGTGACATTTATGAAGAAAATACCTCTCTCACTGCTGGCCACTGAGTTGTGGTTTCCCGACAGCTCCTGATGCTCCTGTTTTGGGAGGTCAACATACATTGGGGGACCAACCCCCCCCCCCCCGGTGATACACACTGTAAATCTCTCTCTTTTAGGAGAGACAAATGTTACGAGGAGTGTAAGCTGCTATGCACCTCCAAACAGGGCTTGTCACATGAACCGCAGTCATACTGCCATTTTGCAATTGATTCTTCTATTATGCCCTACCCCTTAATGAAGTATTCGGCTTATGTTACATGAAGGAGAGCTACAATGCTATCAGGAGGAAAATGACTCAACATGCATGGCGATGTCTCCCTCAAAGGTCTACTGCACCTCTTACCTGCAGCACTGGGGGTTACCGGCACAGCAACAGTCTCCTCACTGCTGCCTCTGCTTTGCCCAAGTATCTCCCGAATGTCCCCAAATTCCCACTTCTGGAAAAGGTGAGTGGGCTCTGGCTCACCTTTCTTTTTCCTTCCTGCCAGCTCCAAAAGGTGCCTAGGTAACTAACTGAACTCGGGTCACATGGGGCACAGTCAGAGCTTTGCTTTACTATCAAAACCTGGAAATGCACCCGTTTGAGTCATCACCCCGTCAAACTGGAATAGCGAAAAGTAAAACATTTTGCAGGCCCATCTTGAATCATGCTAATGTCGAGAGTACAACTTTTGCCACTTTGACAATGTGCCCGTTGACCTGCATGTGCCATCTGGACATCGATATTCAGGCTTCGGTACATTAAGGTTCGATGTTGGAAAACCTGGTTTCGACAGTCCATCACTCGAATGGGTGCATTTCCAGGTTTTGATAGTAAAGCCAGAGCTTTATGCTGTTCTTCTAACGGGGATGGCAACATCAGGGATTTGCTAGGGACAGTGGTGGAAATGATTGCAGAGAAGTAAAAAAAAAAAGGATACTGCCTTAATGTTCTTGTTTCTATTATTCCTTACAATTTTCCCCTTACTCAAGCTTCTACTCCCTTCACTGCTAGGTAACACACTGGCCGCCTCACAGATACAATTGCAGAGCACACTTCAGGATGAACTGTTTGGAGAAGTACTGTGGATTATTGTTTGTCAAAGTACAGTGGACTACCTTAAGTAAATGTCACTGTCCTACAACAGCCTCAACATTATGAATACCACAACCATTTACAATGGACATCACAGTGGAAGATACCACAACCATTTACAATGGACATCACAGTGGAAGATACCACAACAATTTACAATGGACATCACAGTGGAAGATACCACAACCATTTACAATGGACATCACAGTGGAAGATACCACAACCATTTACAATGGACATCACAGTGGAAGGCGGCAATAAATAAGTAAGCTGAACTGCATGCTCTGACATGTCAATCGCTGTGTCTGCTAATGCCCTCAATCTGCAGTCCTAATGTAGCATGTGTGCTGACTAAAGAGAGCAGAGACACTGTGTACAACCTAACTTGCTGATAACTCAGGTTCAGCAATAACCTTTGCAGTCATGCTCAGATTGCATTAGATGACTGCGGCCACCAACACACTGCTGTCCTTCTATGATGGATGACTCAAAGTAAGCCAGCATGCATGTAACCCCTGCAACAACACTAGGACATGACATACACATGAAAATAGGGACAGCTAGGAGTGGTGGGCATCTCAGAAGATTGAAGATAGAAGAAAGCAAGCAACACTTCAGTGGGTATCAATTTACATCAGTGCCCACGGGGAGAAGTGAACAGGTAGTCATGAGTCAAAGCAGGAGCCTTACCTGCAGAAATCTATGTCTCTAGCATACTTAAAAAAGGCAGCAGTGGCCATGAATTACAATGGCAACCACAAAATGTTGGCACTTGTTCAATGCCTGGGATATCTGCAATGCAGCTATGCTAGAGCAACTGGTGCATAACAGAGAGGAGCAACGCAGACAAGGCCTAAAAAAACAGGGAAACAACACGCAACAACCAGACTACATCAAGAAAAAAGAACAACAAAGAATAAAGGGACTGAGATCCACATATGATGGGAAAAAATTAAATGAAAGACACACAAATAAAAACAAATTCTGAGAAAGTAATCATATGAAACCGAAAACAGCTAATTTCATTCTGACTCACAGAGCAAGTGAAATCTCAGTAGCAGTCACTACACTGTACATCACTGTAGCTGTCATTGCTTTCTGCTCCCCTGATCCCAGCTGCTCAGAACCTGGGGAATTCTGTTACAAGATGATATCATGCAAACAGCAAAGCCAGTCTGATGCAATCTGGCAAAATGTGGATGCAGTAAATAAAGTAAAATGACTGTGCGAGTGAAGTGAATACAAGCATTGCAGTTAGAAGTTTTTGTCCTTTGTGCTGACTGCTTCCCCCTCTAGCACACTGTAACAGATTCAAAAGATTGGTTAGACTTGCTTAGGATGATACTTAGGCTGCAAATAAAGATGCACTACATTTAACAAGCCATCTACCTAACAATACTTCCTGTCGAGGGGTGAAATGCAATGTTTTTGCATGAGCAGGTCTTCAGCATTATCAAGCACTGCTTTAATACTCAAGTAAAGTCAGACTACACTCCTCTAAGAAAACAGCGCTTCATTAAAAAAATTCATTTGGGGTAAGTGACCCTACCTACTTTATTATTCTCACACCACCAGCATAACAAGACAAACAGAACATCACACCAACAACATGACAGACTATTCAATGAGCAGGGGATTGTGAAAGTTCTGCAAAGTGGTAAGCAAACAGCATGAGATCAGACAGAAATATGACTGCCTCCAAGTTTTCCAAATCTATCTGTAGTTTACAAACTGTACCCAGCGTAAAGTGCAACATTTTGGCATCCAAGGAAGGCGAAACAAGAAAATCTACTGATCCCAAAATTCTAACCTTCTTAAGCCGGAATGTTGGCCTGAATCACTGTGGAAGATCATTTACAAATGCTCTCAAACACGTGCAGTGATCACCTTCAAGCTAACTGAGATACTACCGAATGTACAGTCTTGTCTTATCGCAATCACTACTGAAGGGAAAGTTGCAGACATATTTTAAAACTTTACAAGAATTTGCCAGGCTTCAGTCTTCTCCACACCTTTCCAGGATACCTGGTTTCACTGCCTATCCCAAATCTGTTAGAGAAGCTCCTCGGTCCACCACTCAAGCTACATCCTTTTTGAATCATTTTTGGCTATCATTCTTTTCTAAGTGCATTTCATTTCAAACTCTGACTTACCACAGTTCTAATAACAATGTTACGTAGAACTCGATCTTAACCTTTCACCAACTCTTCTCAGAGCCTACCTGACCCTCAGCTTCTCCAAACAATGTTCAATCATTCTGTTTAGAAAACCTATACAGCCCTGCACAATTATTGCTCTCTGCCCAAAATTCCTCATACTTACTAGGTTTTCTCTCTAACATCCTTCTTGTAGGATACCAATTCTTCCGGCTGCTCCCGTTAGGGGTCACCACAGCGGATCATCTGTTTCTATTTCTTCCTATCCTCTGCATCTTGCTCTGTCACACCAACCACCTGCATGTCCTCTCTCACCACATCCATAAACCTTATCTTAAGCCTTCCTCTTTTCCTGTTACCTGGCAGCTTCATCCTTAGCATCTTTTCCCCAATATACTCTGCATCCCTCCTCAGCACATGTCCAAACCAATATAATCTTGCCTCTCTGGCTTTGTCTCCAAACCTTCCAACCTGGGCTGACCCTCTAATATACTTATTCCTAATCCTGTCCACCCAGTGCAAATTTTAACATCTTTAACTCTGCCATGTCCAGCTCTGACTCCTGCTTTTTTGTCAGTGCCACTGTATCCAACCCATATAACATAGCTGGTCTCACTACCCTCTTGTAGACCTTCCCTTTCACACTTACTAGTGCTCGTCTGTCACAAATCACTCCTGACACTCTTCTCCACCCACTCCATCCTGCCTGTGCTCTCTTCTTCACCTCTCTTCCACACTCACCATTACTCTGAACTGTTGATCCCACGTATTTAAATTCATCCACCTTCACCTCCTCTACTTCTTGCATCCTCACCATTCCTCTATCCTCACTCTCATTCACACACACATTCTTAGTCCTGCTGACCTTCATTCCTCTTCTCTCTAGAGCATATCCACCTCTCCAGGGTCTCCACCACCTGTTCCCTACTCTCACTACAGATCACAATGTCATCTGCAAACATCATAGTCCAAGGGGACTCCTGTCTGATCTCATCTGTCAAGCTGTCCATCACCATTGCAAATAAGAAAGGGCTCAGACCAGATCCTTGATGTAATCCCACCTCCACCTTAAACTCATCCGTCACTCCCACCGCAGACCTCACCACTGTCACACTACCCTCGTACATATCCTGTACCACTCTTACATACTTCTCTGACACGCCCGACTTCCTCATACAATACCACAACTCCTCTCTTGGCACCTTGTCATATGCTTTCTCTAAGTCCACAAAGACACAAAGCATCTCCTTCTGACCTTCTCTGTACTTCTCCATCAACACTCTCAGAGCAAATCTGTAGTGCTCTTTCCTGGCATGAAACCATACTGCTGATCACTAATCATCACCTCCCTTCTTAGCTTCCACTACTCTTTCTCATAACTTCATGCTGTGACTGATCAGTTTAATCCCTCTGTAGTTACTACAGCTCTGCACATCACCCTTATTCTTAAAAACCAGTACCAAAACACTTTCTCTATTCCTCAGGCATCCTCTGACTTTCCAAGATTTCATTAAACAATCTAGTTAAAAACTCCACTGCCATTTCACCTAAACACCTCTATGCTTCCACATGTATGTCATGTGGACCAACAGACTTTCCACTCTTCATCCTCTTCATAGCTGTCCTTACTTCCTCCTTGCTAATCTGTTTCCCTTCCTGATTCACTATCTTCACATCATCCAACCTTCTCTGTCTCTCATTCTCTTCATTCATCAGCCCCTCAAAGTACTCTCCTCACTTGTGAGTATGTTTCCCTCATTATCCTTTATCACCCTTACCTGCTGCACATCTTTCCTAGCTCGGTCCCTCTGTCTAGCCAGTCGGTACAGGTCCTTTTCTCCCTCCTTAGTGTCCAACCTTTCATACAACTCTTCATATGCCTTATCCCTAGCCTCTGCCACCTCTCTCTTTGCCATGCACCTCATCTCCTTATACTCCTGTCTACTTTCTTCATCTCTCTGACAATCCCACTTCTTCTTTGCCAACTTCTTTCTCTGTATACTCTCCTGTACTTTCTCATTCCACCACCAGGTCTCCTTGTCCTCCTTCTAGATGTCACACCAAGCACCTTTCTAGCCATCTCCTTTACTAGCTCTGCTGTAGTTACCCATCTATTCGGTAACTATTCACTGTCACCTAGTGCCCTTCCTGAATTCCCACCTCAACAGGTGACTCATTTCTGCCTAATACAAAACCCTTATCCACTCCTGACTAACACAGTCTTACTACTTCAGTCACAACAAATATCATGAACATCTCTCTCGTGTTTTAGGCATGCTACATTCTAGCCCCGACAGGCAAATTACATCTCAATCTAAGATTTCTATTACAC
This sequence comes from Protopterus annectens, assembly GCF_019279795.1. Classification (NCBI taxonomy): domain Eukaryota; kingdom Metazoa; phylum Chordata; order Ceratodontiformes; family Protopteridae; genus Protopterus; species Protopterus annectens. The sequence goes on along the minus strand of NC_056739.1, from coordinate 799,315,156 downwards.
AAGTGCAGTGACTTGCTCTTTTTTGCAATTTAAGTTACTAAAAATCAGTGAACAGACATCGAGGTTTATCAGGTCACACGATATATAGTGTCTGAATGACCAGTCATTGTTACAATACTTCATGTTTTCTATGGAGAGTAAAAATCTGTCTCTTAGGAATTCACTTTACATGATTCTTTGAAACCATGCCCTTAAAGAGAAGACAAGGGAGCAAATCTTGCTGAAAGGACTACATTAGCCCTTGCTTTCTATTTTTTAACTCAACACTTTGCCCCACGCATTCGTACTTAGCGCCAAACCACATGCTTGTTCTGTCTTGTTGTTCAGGTGGACATTAACATTTCTGTGACACTTAATATAAAGATAAGGGCCATATGGTCAATAAGATCTATCTGGTCATAAAACAAAACAAAGCAAACAAAAAAACCCCCACAAAAGTAGATAAAGGGTGCAGAATCAATTTTCATTTGAAACAATTTACCTTCTCAAATGTGAATTCATCCCAGTTTTTGCACCTGTTTACTGGCAATACTTAGTGCTATGTAATTAAACAGTATTGTGCCTTAAACAATTTGTATTATTTAAGATGGAACAAAAACTCCAAGGGATTCCTATACCTCCAAATATAAATTTGCATTAAAGCTCTTCACATGAATCTATTCTGGTGTTGCTAGACAATGCCAAGATGACCATGTGACCTGATCAATAATGCTTTGTGAAGACAAAGCATGCCCTTCCTGACTGCAGGTTTTTGCCCGGTCAGTTCTAAACGGTCCTCTATAGACATGTTTAGGAGTATCAGCAAATACAAATGGAATTAATGGGCAAAAAAACATGCAATCAGTAACAGCATGCTTAGCTCTTAGCATTACTGCTCAAGTCAATATGACACTCGTTATCAGCACCAAACTGGGGTTTTACAAGCAAGGTTACTGGACAGGATAGATGGGGTTGCTTTTTCTTTTTTTGAAAACATTCAAAAAACTTTTTCCAGGGCACAGTATTTTTTAAATACTGAAATCAACAAGTAGTAAAACCTGGGTTGAGGACATCCACTCAGAGAAGAAGGTCTCAAATCCAACTCTACTTCAAAAAAAAAAAAAAAAAAAAAAACTGTGAACTTGAATCCATTCAAAAAACACATAGCTTGTGTGAGGCCTTCCGTGTTGGGCTACTAACTAATGTGTACTACATCTGCCATTGAATACTAGAAGACTAACACCTCCCGCTCCAACTGACCGGTGCTGACAAAAACTTTAGTGCAGAAAAGTTATTTTGACAGAACTGGGCCAGACATCAAAATCCTCTGACACCTTGTACTGATACCACCATGTCTTGAAGACTGGCAACAACCTCTACACAACAGATGAGAGAAAATGATCATATTTCCTCCAAGGTATTTTTACAGGAAGTATTATTTTATTTTATTTGCTTTTGTTGACTGGAACAGTCAAACTGAGCAAAGCCCATTTTCAGTGGAGGTCTAGGGAGAAAATCTCCATCACAGCTACATACATTCTTGACATTACATTACATATTTAAAGAACATAATTACATTTACAATTCACATTTACAGTTTTGGAGAGAAACAGCCACTGTAAAAAATGAGAATGCACTGTTTACAGTAATAGTTAGCTTAATAATCAGCTTAAGGTGTTTTTGTGTAGGAATAGTGTGTTGATCAAAGTATATTATCAGGGTTGAACTTTGGTTCGGTAAAGACAGTGTAGATGTAGTCCTTAAGCCATAAAACCTCAATAGTACAATTGGAATTGGATTAGAAATCCTAATTACTGGGCTTGAAATCAACCCAAACAAAACAATAATCATAGGGACCTATCTTCCTCCAGGCAATAACCTTGCCACCACTGAAAATTTACTTTCTTGGGCATCTAGCAATTTCAACCAAGAAACTATAGTTCTTGGTGATTTTAAACTTGAATGGCACTCCTGCTGAACCAACAACCCCACCAACTTCCTACACCTCTTCAACTTCACCTAAATATTAACATGTCCAACCCGCACAGGCATACATTCCAAAAAGCAGTCAACTTTAGATTGGATATTAACTAAAAAAATCCAACCTAAATTACTTAGCCAGTTGCCTTCTAGACTCCCTCAGCGACCATTCCTCAGCCTTTCTATACAGAAAAAGTGTGCACACTCAAAGCATCATCACTTACACATACATCCGGTGCAAGAAAAACTTCTCCCCCACTCCATTTAACCTACTGCTCCAACAATGTGACTGGACACGACTTAAAAACCTCCATCTTGATCTGGCTATTCAGTATTTCAACTTAAACCTTCCTTAAAACATTCAATAATCTCGCTTCCACTAGGAAAATTTGCTCAAAAGCCAAGCAACTACCTTGGCTAACCAAAGACACCAAACTGCTACTTAAACATGAAGATAGAACTTGGTCAGCTTACCATACCACCAAAGATAAAGTAAACCTCTTAACACATCAACAACTACCGAATCTAGCTAAAAAACAAATTAAAAAAGACAAATAAACCTACTTCGAAACCTGCCAATAGAAACCTAAACAACCCCTAAAAATTCCGGCAAACCATTAACTATCTCCTCAGCCCAAGTCATACCTCAACACCAGCACCAGTCACCTCAAACATCTCTGATCCTATTGCTTTGCAATTCAACTCTCACTTTATAAATACTATCACCGCCCTGCTGGGCAATCAGCCTACTCAGCCACTTATTGTTCCCTCTCCTACTCCAGCTAATCCCAACCCCTTCTCTTTTACATCCATACAAACTAGCTACACAAAAACTCTCCTAACCAAGTTAAACCCTGTTGTCTTGCAGCTGACCAGTTACCTAATGAATTTCTAAGAACCACAGCTCCTTCTATTGCCTACCCCCTATCTATTTTGATTAATCGATCTATTGCAGAGCAATATGTCCCACTTCTCTGGAAAATATAACACATCATTTCCCTCCACAAAGGCTGACCCTCTAAAGAACTAACTTCCTTCTCACAGCCATCCTCCTCCCCCTGCAAAAATATTAAAAAAGGCATATGCAATCAGCTCCTTAACCACTTCCTTAGTCACAACCCATACTCAACGTGGCTTTAGACCTAAACATAGTACTACCACTGCACTAATAACTTTTACCAATACCATTCATCACTTCATAAAGGAAGGCCAGCTTCTCTCGTCTATCTTTCATGATATGCCCAAAGCCTTTGACACACCAAACTACTTCTCAACAACAAACTCTCTTCGTATCGCCTCAGTTCATCTTACCTGTCCTGGTTCCATAGCTATCTTTCCAATCGACAGCAGATTACTAAATAGGAGAACAGTCCCCCCCCACTCCCTAACTCAATCAGCGTACCCCAAGGTTCCACACTTGGTCCTCTCCTCTTTATCATCTTTACTAACAACCTTAGTTCTGCAAATCAACTAGCCTCCATTGTGCAGTATGCAGATGAAGCTACAGTTATCTGCTCAGCCCCCTCACCCCAGGAAGTTCAATGAAAAATGCAACAACCTTTTCAGGACATACAAAAATACCTGTGTGAACAGCAGCTCAAACTAAGCCCAAGCAAAACTAAGTTAATAGTTTTCAGAAACAAAATATCCAAACCATACCAGTTTCCTCTCACAAGCCTCTCCTCAAACAGAACCAAGACAGAACTCACTAACCAGACTAAACTTCTAGGTGTCAAAATAGATGATAAACTAAAATATAAGCACATTTCTTTGATTACCAAAAAAGTACACATCAAACTTGGCGCCCTGTGTAGGCCACCCAGGCTGGCCACTGCTCAGTCACACCTCCTATCTACTCTTCGCTATGGATCTCAAATATTCACAAACCTGCAAAAGACTGACTTCAAGAACCTATAATCTTTTTACAACAAAACTGCCCAAATGTAGTCATAGCTTCTCCCTGTTGGAAGAACCACCACTCTCATCATTAATCTTCTCTTTACTTTCTCCCTGCCATTTTTTTCTTGCATTATCCCTTTTTACCTTTCACTGGCTTACCCTTACCTTACCTGTGAAATTAAGCATCTGAATTTGAGGGGATAATTACTGTCATACAAGTGGCAAGGTGGGGTGAAAACTTGTTTACTATCTTGTATGACCTTTCCCTTTTCGTCACTTTCCTAAAAGATTTCAGTGGTACTATTTCCAAAGAAGCAGCTTCGCATCTAAGGGTGCATTCAAGAGCAGGTAAGGGCTGTTCGGAGGCACAGCCAGTCATTATCTCCAAACGAATCCGACTGTAGCTGCTGCACCCCAAGCATCGTATCCACATTTAAAAGAATGTGCTGCTCCTGACTAGTTCTCTCAGTAAGTTCCAAGAGATTTGCCCTCAAGTTAGCGTCATATACTTCCCCAATTTTTTCTCCTAGCTGATCTACAAAAGCTACATAAAACCTGGTCGTGTGGATTACAGCTGACTGCTTTGAAATCCAGGGCTGCAGATGTGTTGACTTTCTTCTCATATCTATCAAGCACTCAGCTTCCTTTGCCATGTATAAAGTGTATGGAAGCAGGACACAATTTAAACCTTTTTTTCTGGCTCCACAGACACGACAGGTGGAATTCCTGCAAGATTCTTACAAAAGTACTTGTGGAAATCTCGGACTCTAAAACCTCCCTTGCTTTCTTAGGAACAGGGGTTGACTGCCCCCTCTCTGACAGCTAAAAATGGATTCTCCAGATCTCCCAGTATAAGATGAACTGCCACAGTTTCAGGAGCATCCAAACCCAACAAATCAATGCATCTTTTTTTTTGAGTCAGATATGTATCCCTTCTTTCCCATTTGAAGTAATACTGTATTTTCCCAAATGACATTTCTCCTGTAGGTGATTTACAGGAAAGAGTACCCTCTGTATCACTGTCATACTCCCCTCACTTTCTTAAGAATCTTCTACTTGGGCAGGTGAGAGTAACCTCTCTTTTAGCAGAGGGGGCCTCCAGACACAAGGTTCAGACCCTAGCTTCAGGCTATCAGCAGCTTTTTGGAAATCTTATGCCAATGCAATCCACTGTTCTGGGACAGCATGGGGTAGAGGGATGATGATAACAACAACAATAATAACTATTATTATAATGAAAGAAGATGACTCAGACCACCTTTGAAGCCCAGACACTTGCCTGCAGGAGATATGAGTAGGTCAAGTTTGCTTCATTTTTCTAGGTCTTTTTGTGTGAAAGTTTTGGCTTTGGGATGAGAATGCCAGAATTACACCCTCTGGCCCTCAACATCCTCGCTCACCAATATGGGGGAGGATCCTGTCTCCCCCTTCAAAAACTGTAAACCAAGCTTCAGCATCAAAGGAAGATGAATCCTGGAAGTCAATCTAGTAGAATTGTTCTGGTACCCACTGAAAAAACAAAGCCTCCAGAGGCACATCATCAGAGGCTTCCAGACACTTTGTAAACACCCTGCTAGCAGCAGCCAAACCCAAGGACGTTGATAAACTGATATGAGTCTAGTGCTTCAATCATAAAGAAGCACATATGGTCTTAGTGGACTGGAACATTGTGTAAGCTCAGGGAGCTGCAAAAGCAACCTACTGGAACCAGCATCCTCAGACCATCTGGGAATGTGAGATACAGAAGTCACATGTCTAGTGTCCCTTTCTGTCTTCTCCTTAATGTGCCTTTTCCTGGAGAAGATTTAGAGGCTATGGATGACCATGAAGATGCCATTATATACCGACCTTGATCCTTTTCCTCTCTTAGTAGTACTGCAGGGAACACTTGTTATTTCCGATGAACTTTTGAGAGAAGCCACTAAAAACTAAGAACTTTCAGATATTAAGTTTGTAACTCAAACAAAAGAATGCAACAGTCTCTTCAAATTCATCTTATTTTTAAATCAAAACCTCAGAACTTGACCCACTATGTCCTTTACTTTGTCATCCATTGTTAGCATGCACCAATATGACTTAATAATAATAGTGACCTTGCCTGCTTACATATAGCAGTGATGTCTCACAGGTTAGACTGATGAATTTGAAGAGACATCTCTGCTATAAGAATGGGGTGCCATCAAAGAAAATAACCTTGAAGAATGGGACTTTACCTGCAGGAACTGCAGGGCATGTGCTTCATCCTGTCACTAAAAGGCTATATCAGTTGAAGACCTATGCGGATGTTCTTCGTGTTTCACTGTTGCAGTTGCTTGGGTTAACTGCCTGCAGGTAGCCCGCAGTCGGCCTGAATACCAGAGACTTAGTATTTCTGCATCGGATGCTGTTGCTCCAGGACTGACGTCAGGGGTATAAAAACAGGCAGCCAACTCCATTACATCAGTCTTTTTTGCAGATGAGCCTGAAGCAGAAGCAGTTTGTTCGTGCCGGTCGGCCTCTACCTGAGTTTTTGTTTACTAATTGAATCATCCTGACGTCTTCTAAACCTAAGTATCCCATTGGGGATCCTTTTTTCTTGCTCTAACCGATGTCAGAAAAAGTTAATTGTCTTGTCTGTGGAAAGCAAATACCACACCGAGATTTTCATTCTTACTGCGTCACCTATCTAGGCCCAGACCACGACATACCCCGCTGTCGGATTTGTGCCTTGTTCAACACCCGAACCATTCATCGTCGGGCCCTTATTGTCGCTAAATATTTTCTTTCCCGATCTCAGTATTCCGAAAAATGGCTTCGGTAAGCCATCCAACTACCGATATTCCGAAAAAACTATGGATAAAGACAGAGACAGACCACGCAGGTTCAAAGCTGGTGACGCTTCTGTTAAGTTAGTCGCCAGTACTCGGTGACGTGCTTTCTCAGCCCCTGATGCTTGCTTTAATGGATTCGCAGGCCTCTACTGAGACCTGTTCAGAGTCCGGTATGCTGCGACACTCTTCTTCGACTATGGAATCGACAGATGTCTCTACCTTGAATGGGTCCGGAGCAGATGAGCAGGCAATGGCTTCGTTCTTCGTACTACCGATGTTCAACACAAACAGACTATTTCAGTTCTGTCTAAAACTACCGAATTTCTAAGGCCAACAGCACGTGCTACGCCTAGAAAACCAATGACCAAAGTGCATGCACCTTCTCCCTTGCCACAAAATACAATGCTTAGAATGGCAGAATACCTTATTATGCTGACTAGGGGAAGTCAGCCTTCCCTTGCTAAGAAAAAAAAGGGACCAGTCCCCAGCAGCTTCAACAGACCAAGAGTCCGATGACTCTGAGTTTTCTGATTATGAAGACATGCCCTTATCTGCTTATGAGGATTCTGATGCAGAGGAATCCATTCCCTCTGCCTCTCCTCCAGAGGATTTCTCTTTTGGTGAAACCTTACATACTTTAAGAGAGCATTTCCACTGAGAATGCCAAGACTATCCTCAATCCAAAAAGAGATTCAGAGAATTTCTAGACTTGCCACAACACAGGCCTTTAGCAATACCACCAGTCCTGGAAGTTGTTGATGTCTTTATGGAATCCAGTCTTACTCCTGATACTTTACCTCCTCCCCCTAGGAAACCAGACAGTTACTACAGAGTACCTGACTCTCACAAATTTCTTTTCAAAAATCCTACTGCTGACCCACAGATAATTTCCCAGGGGCCTAAAGGTACCACGGCAACCTCAGCTAAGAATCCCACCCCTTCGGACAGGGATTCCAGAGCTTTGGACAGATGGGGTAAGAAAGTATATACTTCTGCAACTCTTGCTATTAGGGCTTTGAAATGTCAGTTTCACCAACAACATATTATGGAACTTGTTAAGCAAAAAATAGCTACATTTACAGACTGTGCAGAAAAGAATTGCAGGAGCTTATGCATTCTGCAAGCCAAGTCAGCAAGCATACATTGCAGTGTGGCTTTGACGCCCTAGAATCATCTTGCAGGGCAGCAGTCACTAGTTCTGCACTGAGAAGGCATGTTTGGCTTAAGGAGCAGACCTTGGCAGATCATGTCAAATCCAAGTTACTAGACTTTCCTTTGAACAAGGACAATCTGTTCGGCACCAAAGCAGAAGAGGTTCTTAAAAAGATGGAAGAAAAAGCTAAATCTATGCTCTATCTATACAGTCAAAGAATTCTTACAAGTACAGCCTCCTAGATTCAGTAGGCATTCCCCTTGAAACATTGGTCTTTTTCCTGCCCCCTCAAGGCCATCTCAAACTACACCCAGGGGAAAAAGACCCCCCAGACTACAGTCTCAGGGTATGCAGACATCTAAGCAATGGAGTGCCCCCACCTCTAAAGCAGGGAGTGCTAAACCACCCCCTTATGGAAAGAATTCCCAATGACTTCTCAACTCCACCCCCCCTCCTCTCCCCAACTGCGTGCCCCCCTAGGAGGAAAGCTTGCCCTTCATCACTAAAGACTGATGGGTCCTCAACATTGTATCCCAGGGGTACAAATTTTACTTCCACTCACTGCCCACCCTAAAAGGGTTCCCAGACCTCCCTCTAAAACAGTGGGCAGAGGCTCAAAACCAAGTCCAATCCCTGCTCTCTATAAGGTCAATTCAACCGGTTCCTGCGGAACAGATAGGTCAAGGATTCTATTCCAGACTTTTCCTGGTACCCACAAAAGAGGGCACTTGGCGCCCAATCCTAGATCTTTCAAATATCAACACCTTCCTGGTGGTTCCATAATTCAAAATGTTCACCCTGTAGCACCTTCTACCTATGCTAGCTAAAGATGCCTGGTTAGTCACCCTAGACTTAAAAGAAGCCTATCTGCACATCCCTATAAGGGAGTAATGCAGAAAATATCTACGCTTCAGGGCAGGATCTATGCATTATCAGTTCACTGCACTTCCCTTTGGCTTATCCACTGCTCCCAGAGTATTCACAAAATGCCTGGCTCCAGCCATTGTTTACTGCAGACAGAGAAATATTCAAATTTACCCATACTTGGACAACTACCTGATTCAGGCAGATAGGAAATGCTGTTGCGGCACCTCACATTTGTAAAAAACCTACTAACCTCCCTGGGGTACGCCATCAACGAAAAGAAATCAAAACTAGTCTCCAGTCAAAAGACTGTATTCCTGGGAGCAAGCTTGGACACAGCATCCCAGACGGCATTCCTCACTCCAGAAAAACAAGGCTAGCTGACAGGCTATTTCACTCAATTGGCCACCAAAACCCAGCTATCCGAAGGGAAAATCCTGCAGGCCCTAGGGTTCATGGCCTCATGCATCCTACTAATTCCATATACCAGACTGCATATGAGGAAACTTCAATGGTACTTAAAAAGTCCTTGGTGCCAACATTTTCAGGACCTGGAAACTGTCATTCCTATAATGGAAACGTCATTCCTATAATACCTTAAGGACAGAGTTTCTTTGGTGGGCAGCAGCATGCAACCACAACAAAGGACTGCCCTTTACCCAACCCCACAGCACCCAGACCCTAACCACAGATGCATCAGGTTATGCCTGGGGGGCACATATGGCCGGCATGTTCATTCAGGGCCACTGCAGCCCAAGTCGAATGCATCTGCACATCAGCCAGAAAGAGATGCTAGCTGTACAGCACTCTCTGACAGCATTCAGATCCCTACTCTCACCAGGACACCTGCTAATAAAAACAGACACCACCACAGTTATGTGGTACATCAACAAGCAGGGGGGAACCCACTCTTACCCACTCTGCAGGCTAGCCATGGCCCTGTGGAACACAGCCTTGGACATGCAGGTACATCTGCAAGCTCAATTCCTGCCAGGCAAACAAAACTCACTGGCAGACGATGTAAGCAGAAATATCCTAGAACCACATGAGTGGCAACTAGAGCCAAGTACCTTCAACCTTCTGATTCAGAAATAGGGGACACCAGAGGTTGATCTCTTTGCCTCCCCCTGCAATCACCAGCTCAGAAGATTCTGCAAGATGACATCTCACAGCAGGGCCTGGAAAGTGAATGCCTTATCCTTCCAGTGGGTAAATCTCTCAATTTATGCCTTCCCCCTCTGCCCCTCCTCTCAAGAGTATTGCTCAAGATAAGACAGGACAGACCAAGGACAATTCTGATTGCTCCAGACTGGCCACTGGTACCCACACATGTGAAGCCTGTCACCGGTGTCACCCTGACAACTACACCAGAACCCAACCTTGCTCTCTCAGCAGGAGGAACAGATCTTGCATCCACAACTGCAAACCCTAAATCTTGCAGCCTGGCTTATTCCTTGAATTCTCCCCCAGTGACCAGCCTAAGCAAGCAGGTGCTGGATGTCATCCTTGAAGCCAGAAGACCCAGTACAAGGAAATCCTATGCTGATAAGTGGAAAAGGTACTGCTGCTGGATTCAATCTAAAGGAGAGGACACAACTCTGCCCTCCCTGCCTCTAATCCTGGATTACCTAGCAGATCTAATCCACAGAGGCCTTCTCTTCCATTAAGATCCATGCCTCTGCCAATTCGGCTCATTACAACACTGAGCCACCTCTCTTCTCTCACCCTCTTATCAAAAGTTCCTGAGAGGGGCAAACAACTTAAGGCCGCCAAGGAGAGGACCCACCCCTGCTTGGGATTTTAACTTTGTACTGGAAAAGTTCAGTTTGCCCCCCCCCCCTTGAGCCTGCAGCGTCTCTCTTGGAAAACAGCCTTGCTTCTGGCCATCACTTCAGCTAGAAGAGTGTCTGAGCTACAAGCCCTTATGGCTGTGGAACCTTTCATTATTTTCTATGCTGACAGGGTCTCCCTCAGGACTAACCCTTCCTTTATGCCTAAAGTGGTGTCCAGTGTGGCTCTCAATCAATCTATCCATTTGCCTACCTTCTTCCTTAATCCTCAAAATAAAGGGGAAAGGATCCTGCACTCCTTGGACGTGCACAGACAGCTCAGATTCTACCTTGATAGGACTAAGCCCTTCAGAAAATCTGACCAGTTACTAGTCAGCTTTGCAACAGGGGCAGAGGGCAAGGCCATTTCAAAGCAAACAGTTTCCAAATGGATAGCACATTGCATCCATTTCTGCTACAAGCACCATGGGAAATAAGAAGTTATGTACCTACCATAATGTTCAATGTTAGTTGTCTTCTACTCGCCTTCTTTCTTGCTGGATGGGTTCGGAGCCGATCCTCGGCTCCGACTCGGCCAATACTAAAAGCTCGAGAGCTAATTCCACCGGCTCGAGGCTCCCCCATATCCCACAATGCTAGGCAGTAACTCCTCAGATCTCGTTTGAAAGCCAGGCCAAGCAAGAAAAAAGCTCCATAACATGGAGAAGGGTAATCCACCTCTATAGGGCTAACTGTGAGGTGACTTAAACCTAACAGAGGCAAATACAGAGGTGGTTAAACAGTGGGAGAAAGGATTAGAGAGGTCACAAAATGATCTCCTCTAGGTCTGTCCAGGCTAGGGGGAAGGAGGGTGGGACGCAAGAAAGAAGGTGAGAAGAAGACAACTAACATGGAACGTTATGGTAGGTACATAACTTCTTAATGTTAAGTTGTCAATCTCGCCTTCATTCTTGCTGGATGGGACCGCATCCCTAGCACCTTGTCCCGGGTGGCCTATCGGAACAGACTCTTGAGAACAGTGGAACCAAAGTTGGCACGGTCTCTGGAGGCTATGTCCAACTTGTAATGAGAAATGAAGGTATGAGGTGAAGCCCAAGTTGCTGCTGAACAAATAGAATCAATAGGAAGCCTATCCTGAAAGGCTATGGATGTGGCTAATGACCTTGTAGAGTGAGTTCTAGGCTTAGAGGGCAATTGTTGGTGTCTGATCTCATAAATATAGGTAATCGTAGAAGTAAGCCATCTCGAAAGTGACACTTTAGAGACTGGGAGACCCATCTTGCCTTCCGCATAGGAAACAAACAGTTGGTCTGTTTTTCTGAACTGTTTAGTCCTGTCTAAATAATATCTTAGTTGGCGATGACCATCTAAAGAGTGCAATTTTTATTCTGACCTGTTGCCATAATTGGGTAAAAAAACTGAAAGATCAATAGTTTGATTTAGGTTTGTTTGAGAGGCCACTTTAGGCAAAAAAGATGGATTGGTACGCAAGGATACTCTATCTTTGTGAAAAATTAGATACGGAGGACGACAGCATAGAGCATGAAGTTCCAAAACCCTTCTAGCCGAAGTGATGGCTATTAGAAAAAGCGTTTTCCAAGACAGCAACTTCATAGAACATGAAGCTGCAGGTTCAAAGGGGGGTAGAATCAAGGATGCTAGAACCAAGTTCAGATCCCATGGAGGAGGTGGATCCTTGACAGGTGGCTTAAGAAGAAAGACTCCTTTCAGAAAGGCTTTACAGAGTTTGTGGGACATAATAGTAGACTCTGACACTCCCACATGAAAATTAGATATAGCCGCCAATTGAACCCTGATAATAGAAGGAGAAGAGCCTGCTTGGAAAAGCTCAGCTAGGAAATCAAGAATGGACTGAATGGGAGCCGTAAAGGGGTCTATTTTCTTGGAAACTGCCCATAAAGAGAAACGTTTCCATTTGCTGCTATAAATCTTCCGGGTAGAAGACTTATGAGAAGCTATCAAAATATCTCTAACTGAGTGAGATATTAAGGGAAGCCTGGCTAAGGATGGAATTGGAGGAACCACGCAGTGAGGTTCAGAGAAGAAAGGGATTGGTGCAGTTGACCCGATTGATGGATCAAGAGATCTGGAACTGGGTCCAGATGCCATGGTTGTGCCAAAAGGTAATGACGAAGAAAGGGAACCCAAACTTGTCGAGGCCAATAAGGGGCAATGAGGATCATTAAGGCCTTCAGAGCAATGGCTTTCCGAATCAGTTGAGGTATCAGTGGGAAGGGGGGAAAGGCATACAGGAGCCCCGGAGGCCAATCGTGAGCTAGAGCGTCTCTGATGGGATGACCTGGTAGGGGAAAGAGGGTGAAGAACTCGGTACACTTGCTGTTTTGGGGAGTGGCAAAAAGATCGCAGCAAGGATGGCCCCAAGTTCGAAAAACTTCTTCCAATACTGATTTCTTCAGAGACCACTCGTGAGGCATGAGGATTGCTCTGCTCAATCGGTCTGCTATCTCATTGGACTTGCCGGGAATGTGCGTTGCTATAAGGAAGCACTGAGAAGAGATCGTCCATTGCCACAGTCTGAGTGCTTCTCGACATAAGGGGTAAGATTTGGTTCCGCCTTGTTTGTTGATGTACCACACTACGGACATATCGTCCGTCTGAATTGCTATAGTTCCCTTGGGAAGAGAGTCTTGAAGGGCTTGCAACGCTAGAAGCACTGCTCTCATCTCTAGAACATTTATGTGCAAGTGGCACTCGATCGGCTGCCACGTGCCCTGGACTGTCCTGCCCTGGTAATGCCCCCCCACCCTATCAGGGAGGCGTCCGTTGTCAGAGTTGCAGCCGGGGGCGGGGGGGTGAAGGGTCTCCCTAGAAGAAGTTGGGGGGATGTGACCCACCATAGAAGATGATTCCTGCATGACTGTGTTATGCTGATAGTGTGGGACATTGGTAGAAGTTGAAAGGACCACTGAGTGAAAAGCATCCACTGTAGGATCCTCATGTAAAAGCGGGCTAAGGGGAGGAGAGGAATAGCCGCCGCCATAATCCCTAGGACTTTCAACATCAGTCTGACTTTGATCTTGTTTTGTCGTAAGAGAAGGAAAACCTGCTTGTGAATGTCTGCTACTCTTTGTTCTGTGAGTCTGGCTGACAGACTGGCTGTGTCTAATCTTGCGCCTATAAAGGTAATAGATTGATAAGGCGACAAGACAGACTTTTTGTAATTTACCGAGATGCCTAGAGCCTGACAGGTTCGTAAAGTGTAGTCTCTGGCTAAGAGAAGTAGATGCCTGGTGGTGGCAGTCAGGAGCCAGTCGTCCAAATAAGGAAACACCTGGAATCCCTGGCCCCTCAAATGAGCGGCGAACACTGCCATGCATTTGGTGAACACTCGGGGGGGCTGTAGTGAGACCAAAAGGCAGGGTCCTGAACTGAAAATGACTGGCCCCTAGCCTGAAGCGGAGAAATCTCCCGGATCGTCTGTTCACTTTGATGTGATAGTACGCATCCTGGAGATCTATGGAGCACATCCAGTTGTCCTGGCCCAGAAAGGGCAGGATGGACTGCAGCATGACCATCCGAAATTTTGTTTTCTTGAGAAACTTGTTCAAGTTGCTGTGATCCAAAATGGGTCTCCAGTCCCCTGTTTTCTTTGGAACCAAAAAGAATTTGGAGTAAATTCCGGATCCTTGTTGGTCTGCTGGAACTGGTTGAATGGCTCTTTTTGTGAGCAGCTTTGAAATTTCTAGTGCTGCTTGTTCCCTTTGACTGGGTGGAACGGCTGGAAGGGATTTTCCGGACTGTTTTGGGATGCGAATGAAAGGAATTCTGTAGCCTTCGGATATGATAGACTGTACCCACTTGTCTTGAGTAAGGGAAAGCCAGGCTTTTGGGTACAGAGATAATCTTCCCCCGACTGCCTCCGAAGGTGGACAGTCAGGCAACCCCTCAGGGGTGTTGAAAGGGTCTGTCAGAGAAAGTTTCTCGACTACCCTGATTCTGCGGGCCCCCTCTGCCTCTAGGACGGGGTCTATTATTATTGTTCCCCCCTCTGCCTCTAGAGGGGAAACGACACTGTGCGTCCGGCAAGACTCCTTGTGGTTGTTTATGAACCACATCTTCCCTTCTGACCTTTGGGGTAAGGCCTAGAAGGGGTAGAAAAACGGACTCCGACGGCAGAAAGAGTCTTACCTTCTACCTCACACCTAGTCAGTGTATCCTTCACTTGTGGACCAAAGAGAGATGATCCGTCAAAAGGGGAGTTAGTGAAAGACGCCTTGAAAGGGTCCGCAAAGCTACATAGCCGCATCCAGGCATGGCGACGTAAAGCCACCCCTGTACCTGCGGCTCTGCTCGCTCCATCAGCCGCGTATGAAATCAGGCGCATGGAGGAGTTAACCACTGAATTAAGGGTAGCCAGCTGGGAGTTCATCCTATCTTGAAAACCCGCAGCTGATGGGTCCTTCAACATTTCACTCATTTCCTTGAGCAAGTCCCTCTGGAGACGAGTGAAATGACACAGGTAATTCAGCGAACGCATGGAAAAGGTCGCTGATGAAAACATCCGCTTACGCACCTGTCCATGGTCCCAGATTCTTTATTAGGAGGATGAACAGGCACCGAAGGATCCGCTAATTCCTTCTTGGTGGCAGCAGCCACCACCATGGCATCCACAGAGACACCTTTGGACAAAAACTCCTTGTCTTTGGGGGCAGTGATAAATTTGGCCGGCCTCCTAGGGGTGGGTTCCACCGAGTCAGGAGCCGACCAAGCCTTCCTCGCCACCACTTCCATGAGTGGGTCAAAGGGAGGGGACACCCAGGAGGTGGAAGGTCGAGAACCAAACGCCTCAAGGTACACTGATTCATCCTCTGAAGGGTTAAGGGCTGGCCAATTCCCCCTCTGCTTCAGGATTTCCAGTATGTCTGCAAAGGAGACATCCTCAGAGGGGGAACCCTCAGAATCTTCCAAATCAGTGTCAGAGGTGACAGACTCAGGGGAGTCAATGTGCTTCCTCTTGCACTGTCTCTTCCTAGGGGGTTCCTCTGCAAGATCAGGGGAGGCCTCGGAAGAGGAGGAAATTCCCAGTGGGGAAACTTGAGGCGCAGATTCCCTACGGTCCGAAGCAATGGGGTGAGAAGGAATCACCGCAGGCACTGTAGAGGGAGGAGCTGATGGAGCCGACTGTGGAGTAGAACCAGGTTCTAATACGCTTCTCATGACATCAAAAGCACCCCTATCAGGCAGGGCCAGAGATCTCCGCTCCGAAGAGCTGAAAACCTCCCTCGGCACCGACAAGGATGGCTCTGAAGCCGATGTCGGAGCCAAACTAACCAGCGCCGAAGCACCGAGAGGGAGAGCCGCTCCGCTCGCCCCCTCGGAGCCGACGAGGGAAGTCCGGCGCCGAGATCCCTCCAAGGAGGAGATCGGAGCAGACGACTGTGCCGAAAGGAAAGGTATCGGTTCCGACGCTCTCACAGTCTCGGCTCCGAGCAGCACCGGCTCCGAACTCGATAGAGTCGGAGGAGGAATGTCTAATGGAACAGGGGCAGCCATCGACTGTTGAGTCGGGCTGTGTAACATCTGGGCCAGTGCCTCGGACTTAAGAAGCCTACTCACCACCCTCTGCAAATCATGGTCCGAAAGTCTGGAGGACCTAGAGGAGTGTGACCTATGGCTCCGTTCAGACAAGAACGGTGAGGCTGGAGCCGAATGAATGGAGCCGATAGAGGGAGACCTGGAACTCTTTCTAGTAATCGGTTTCGACAAGAGTGTCGGAACCGACTTAGACTTGTCTGTCTCGGCTCCAGCCGGAGCCGAGGACACAGTATGTGTAGTAGGTCTAGAATCATCGGCTCCGGCCAGAACCGATGGTTGAACCGTTAAAACGGTCTTTGAAACTCCGGAGGACGGCTTGGACACTGGAGCCGACTGTCTGGAGGACTTAGAAGGTTTCCCCGACATGGACTGTGTCGGGGGACCCTCAGGCTTCAATAAGCCTCTTAAAATTAGCTTATTTTTACGTTCCTGCAGGACTCTAGGGCTGAAACCATGACAGACAGCACAAGAGTCCTGCAGGTGTAAAGGTCCCAGGTAGTATACACAAGAAGTGTGACCGTCTGTCAGAGACATCTTCTGACAGCACGAATCACACTTCTTAAAGCCTGAGACCTTCGATTCTTTAGACATATCCAAAGAACAATAGTGCAATCACTACACTTACTCACACTCACACACACACAGATTACACTAAATTAAATTAAGTAACTAACTTAACAAAATTTCCCTAGAAAACACAGTCACTCCAACTACTAGGAGGGGAGGGAAGGGGCCTAAAGGCCTAAGGGAAGAACCCTTGAGAAATTTTTTGGAAAAAGGGGAAGAATTTGGAAGGGAGTGGTAAAAAAACTATTTAATTAACTAAATAGTACAGAAAAAAATAACTTAAGGGGGTCTATATTAGTAAAGACTTTATCTAAACAACTAACCTGCAGAGCCGGTTGGAAAGATCATCTCGTCAGCTAAGCGGCAAACGAGATCTGAGGAGTTACCGCTTAGCATTGTGGGATATGGGAGAGCCTCGAGCCGGTGGAATTAGCTCTCGAGCTTTTAGTATTGGCCGAGTCTAACCCATCCAGCAAGAATGAAGGCGAGATAGACAACTTAACATCCAACAACTCAGGGAGTCAGAACACATTCCACTAGGGTAACTTCTACCTCTACAGCATTCCTCAGGGGAGACCCTACCAGCGACATCCTGGAAGCAGTACTGCAAGACATTCTAGCCAGTCCTACCTCTTCTTGACTGCCTCTACCCTTCTTCAGCTTTGTGATGTTCGAGTGCATTCACTGTTGCAGTCCTGGTTTCCCTCCCTCCAGCCCCCTGGTTTTCTCTCTCTCTTTCTCTCTCTAAACGCTCTATGCCTTTTACAACCCCTCCCCCCTTTTCAGGGGTATTGGTATTTACTTTTTACTGGTGGTGTTTTCCTCACACCATAACTTAGATCCGTATTGGGGGACTCCTGACATATGGGGCAAGAAAAACTGATGTAATGGTGTCGGCTGCCTGTTTTTATACCCCTGATGACCGGACGTCAGTCCTGGAGCAACAGCATCAGATGCAGAAAGTACAGTTGTATACACGTACCATAAATGTAGATGTTCGCGTGTATTCACTGTTGATGGCAGCCCAGCAGGCCTTACTAGTTTTCAAGCATCTTCTTTCTCCAGGGACCCTGCTTGTCAGGACAGACAACACCACAGTCACATGGTACATCAACAAGCAGGGAGGGACTCATTCTTACCTCCTGTGCAGACACAGCACGAGTCTTTGGTCCATAGCAGCATCCCTGGACCTGCATCTCCTAGCTCAGTTTCTTCCAGGAAGGCTCAATGTTTTGGCAGAGCAGTTGAGCAGACAGACCCTGGATCCCCATGAGTAGCAGCTGAACAGAGCAGTTTTTTACAGCATCATTCAACATTGGGGCACTCCTCAAGTAGACCTGTCTGGACAACTATCTTCTACCTCTTTTTTGCACCAGACAGAATCACAGCAGAGCCTGGAAAGTGGATGTTCTGTCCTTCCCTTGGATGATGCTGTCAGTTTATGCCTTCCCTCCTCTTCTTCCCAGAGTATTACTGAAGATCAGGGACGAACGACCAAGGACTATTCTCATAGCTCCGGAATGGCCCAGGCAGCATTGGTATCCAGTGTTTCGCAGTCTCTCCCAATTTCCTCCTTGGTATCCTCCTCTGAAGCCAGGTTCAGGAAGGGGGAAACATTCTACATCCTCATCTTCAGTCTCTCAATTTGGCAGCATGGCTTATTGTAGGACTCCATCCTTCTCTTTTTCCCTTTTCCAGCAGGTGGTTAATGTGCTGAAGGAGGCCAGGAGGCCTAGCATTAGGAAGTCCTATGCTGGCAAATGGGAAAGTTTCTCTCATTGGATGCAGGCTAGAGGGGAATCTTCTTCTCAGCCTACCCTTCCTCTGATCCCGGAATACCTGGCTGATTTGCTTCAGGGTGGCCATTCTTTTTCCTCTATCAAGATCCATGCTTCAGCTATTTCTGCTCATTGTTCTTTTGAACAACCCATTTTTCTCTCATCCCCTGATGAAAATGTTTCTCAGAGTTGCTTGCAACTTAAAACCTCCCAGAAGGGCGCCTACTCCAGCCTAGGATCTTAATGTTGTTCTAGAGAAACTCACTCTTCCGCCTTTTGAGCTAGCTGCCACTGCAGATTTAAAGTTTCTCTCGTGGAAGACTGCCTTCCTCTTGGCTATAACTTCAGCAAGGAGGGTTTCAGAGATGCAAGCTTTGATGGCTGTTGAGCCTTTTCTTATTTTCCATGCAGACAGGGTCTCTCTCTGAGAACCAACCCCTCATTTATGCCTAAGGTGGTTTCTAGCCTGACTCAATCAGTCCATACACCTTGCTACCTTCTTTCCTAATCCTCGAAATAGAGGTGAAAGGATCCTACATTCTCTTGATGTGCATAGACAGCTCAGGTTTTACCTGGACAGGACTAAAGACCTTCGGAAATCTGCATAGTTAGTGGTCAGTTTTGCCCCTGGAGCCCAGGGCAAGGCTATTTCTAAGCAAACCATTTCTAAATAGATTGCTCATTGTATTTACTTTTTGTTATTCCTTTCATGGCAAGGTTCCTCCTCAAGGGGTTAGGACCCACTCAACTAGAGCAGCTTCCACTTCTGCAGCCTTTTTAAGGGGTGTCCCCCTACTAAAGACATTATGGAGGCTGCCACATGGTCTTCTGTTCACACTTTCACAAAGCATTATAATTTGCCTTTGTTTTCAAGAGCCAGGGCAGGGTTTGCCACTGCTGTTCTGCAGGGCATTATCTCCAATCCTTGGTTCTGTTGGTTCCTCCTCCCTTTTCTCTGGGCTTTGGTAATCAACCCATTTGTTAGGACTGCAACAGTGAAACACGATGAACATAGTACAGTTGTGTACACTTACCATAAATGTAGATGTTAAGAGTGTATTCACTGTTGCAGTCCTGGTTTTCCTCCCTCCTTCCCCCTTTTCTCTTTTCCTAAGGTACAGGCTAAATTTGGTACTTGTCAACATGGCTTTTGGTTTAAGCCTTGTTTTCTGGGGGCTTCTGACTGTTATGGCAAGAAAGACTGAGGAAGTGACGTTGGCTGCCTCCTTCTGTATCTGACACCCTGACGTCCTTTACAACCGATGACAGCCGATGTCATTTTTACTTACCTTTGGTATTCTGGCCGATCGAGGGCTACCGGGAGCCGGATAACCCATTGGCTAGGACTGCAAGAGTGAAACACGATGGACATATACTAACTCTCTGGTATTCGGGCCAACTGAAGGCTACCTGCAGGCAGATAACCCAAGTGTGATGACTGCAACAGTGAATACACACTTGAACATGTACATTTATGGTAAGTGTACACAACTGTACTCTTTTAACACCAAAAACCCTATCGTAGCTACTTGCACCCCCTGTAATGGATTTTATGTTGGTAAGACTAATCGGCAGTTCAAAGATAGAATTTTACGTCACCTCAGTGACATTAGACTAGAAAAGAACACCAATGCTTTATCTAAACATTATCCAAGAAAATGCACAACACAAGTTTATATTTATGGCATTGGTACATGATAACCTTCAGTGTGGTGATTTATATAACAAAAACAGAGGTTTTGGAAAGCCGATGGATTACTGATTTACAGGATGTTCAGCTCCGTGGATTGAATGGGATGACTCCCACTGTTGAAAGGGAGGAGGCTTTCTAGATAAAATTTTAATTTTAATTGGTTGCTTTCAGCTTCAAAGGGTGGAGCACTGGCAGTAATGGGGTATTTGATGAAAGGGAGGAGACTTCATAGATTAATTTTAATTGGCTGCTCTTTGATTTAAAAGGGAGGAGCACTGGCAGCAATGCAGGATCTGATGAAGACTGAGTTGAAAACACTTATCCCTGTTTCTATGCCTGTGCTGTTTTTATGCTGTTTTACTGTTTTATTTGTTAATAAATGTTTCTCCTTGGTGGCTTAGTTCTGCTCGTTTTCTAAAGGTTTGATTACTGGTCAGGGCGACTAACTGTGCTTGGCAGAGAGAATGCAGCAGTGTACTTTCTCGGAGGAGACAGAAGGGAGGCTGTTTCCCAGCTGGCTTTGCCTGCTGCTCTGGTAGTGTGAGGCGAAGGACTCACATACCACTGAAAGCAGAAGCCGATCCAAGGGGGGTGTGCAGCTGTAGCTCCAATACACCACATGCAATGGAATGCACACATGTGGACCGACAGAGTTTTAGGCAATCTCTGTGGTGATAAATGTGTGTATATCACCACCTGGGGGTGTGGTTATGGCCATAACAGAAAGACTCTTGAATGCTGGTGAGACACAAGGACATCCACTCCTCTGTACAGGCTCTTGTAATGACAGATTAGCAGGGTGATCCAATCCATCAAGGAGCAAACAGACTTGTGTAAGAGACTGGGGAGGTTTTAGGGTCGGTAGGCAGAGGAGAGAAAAAGATAAAAAGAAAAAGTGATGAGTCGCATGAAAAAGTTGGGAGGTTACTGAAATCACAATGGTGAACTCACATTTGACAGTATAAGTTTGGCAAAATAACACAAATGACAAGACTGACAACTAATTCATACAGTGAAAAGAAATAAGGATAAGTAGGTGCTAGCTTTGCTTTTGTTTTAGTGATGACAATTTGGCATTAAAAGGGAAGGGTCCCTGCATCAGATGTTGTAGGTTCTCTGTCTATATGAGCTGCTGAAAGAAAACCCCTAACCCTTTGACAATACCTGCTAACAGGTACTGCCCCCAACTCACTTTCTTGCAGACCATTTGACGACAAACTGCATTTGTGCAGCTCTCATATCCTTGAGGCACTCTCCGTGCAGGACCTAGCTACCTGTTTCTGTATCACTTGGTCATTTTCAGGACATTTAGTGGTTCAGATTGAAAATGTTAGCTATATTTCAGAGTGTCGACCAGTAATTACTCATTGCACTTCACTGTTCAGCAGCTATCCTGCACTGCAAATCACTTTCCTAAGAATCTCAGTTGACAACACTCACACTCCTCCACTGTTACATCATTCATATTACTCCTGGCAGGTGATTACAAACCTTCAATTAAGTATCACCTGCACATCAGCCAAACACCATATCAGGTACTACAGGGACACGACACACAGGCAGAAGACAGCTGCCTACACCTTATGAACAAAAAGCAGGATGCAGTGACATGGAAAAGAATCAATCTCAGAAAGCTCAATAACACAACTCGTTAACTTAGTCTGAGAAGACTTGAGCAAAACTACGGCCCTCTACATACTGCTGAACTGCCCGCAGCCAGCTTCACCCCAAACTAAAGGTCACAACATCCAGAACCTTCAAAACAATTAAAAATGCTCTAGCAAACTGTATAACATAAGCAAACTCTGAATAAGCTATGCCATTTAAAATTGCTTATTGTGAAAACGGGCTTGCAGTTTGGGTTCTGTACAATTCAACATCAATTTCTGTAACTGGTTCTAAGACCTGGTTAATAAAAACAGACTGAAAATCAGTTGCAATGCCTAGCTGCATCATAAAAGAAAAGAGAGGAGGTGAAACTGTTCAACTGAAAAAGATGTACTAATTACAGCATGACTTCACAAAGCTAAGGAGCACAAGGAAAGTGCTATACAAGACAAGCTCCAAAACACACATTTTGGGTTTGAAGCTCATTGTTCTCCTGCAGCTCTCTTATCAGCAATTAGTCAGTATCTTAAACTTTAGCAAGGCAAGTACTTTTTCAGTCAGAGAGGGTGGTGAAACCATGGGATGCATTACCGGAATGGGGGGTGGGGTGGGGTATGGATTTACACAGGCATTCTGGCAGGTATGAGACAGAAAGAAAAATGGTATGGGAAATGTAAGGATGGAGAGGAGGTAAGATTATTTAATACACAAAGGGCAGATCAGACATTCTGTTTTAGTTTGCCATCGATCTAAATAAAAATAAAATCGACTCAGGACTACAGATTCGTTGTCTAAGCACAGATTTAAGAGATTCAAGGATCTCTTACTTTAAGAAGTCTGTGACTACAAGTTTCAGACTATTTATTTCAGTCAAACAATGCACATGGCCACTTAGTTTTCTTCCAGGAAAGAGACTACATGATTCTTTTAGAAGACCATACTATGTACACACATTTGCATTTATACTTCATAGATGTGTACTAGGCTAATGGCCCTGGAGCCTTTACAAGCCTAGTCTACAGGATTACCCTGGCATCATGCCACCAGACCTTAGTTCCCAGTGCCTCTGTTGAGTAGAGCCACTGAAGCGATCCCCTGGGTGAATTTTCTATTTTCCATCCATTCATCAAGACTTTTCTTGAACAGGGCCAGTGAGGTGCTCTGCTTGACAAGTATGGGAAGTCTATTCCAGAACATGGGCAGTGTCTGGGTTATGAACCTGTCCCTCCAACATGTTCTGTTGATTGTGGTAATGAGGTTGAGGTCTCTGGAGCGTGTGGTGCGGTGGGATTGGGATTTCTTTAGCTGTAGCATTTCTAACAGAGCTGGGTCAGACATTGCTTTGTAAGTCACGCAGAGATCGCCTCAAAGTAGGTGATATGAGACAGAGAATGTTTTTTGAGTCTGTCCATATAGGACAAGTGTTTAAGAACTAGTATCCTCTTTGTGAGGTACTTTTGCAGCCTCTCCAGTTGTTGCAGGTGTCTAGTGAGGTGCATGCCAAATGAGGCACTGTACTCGATGATTGGCCTAATGAGAGTAGAGGGAGACAATGACCTCTTTCTTCCTGGATACAAAACCCTTAGTAATGAGATGTGCCACATAGAAGGGACTTTCTGACCACAGTGGCAATGTGGTGGTCAAAAGAGAAGTTGCTGTCAACCTGTGTTCCCTGATCTCTTGTAACGCCTTCTGTGTTCAGTGGACTGCCATCGATGTGGTAATTCATGGGAACTGGGTTTTCCCAAAGGGGGTGACGACATTTTTTGGCATTGAGCTTAAGGCCATGGTTCTGACACCAGCTGTTGGTCTCAGTGAGGCCTTTCTGTAGGATGTCAACATCGCTTGGGGAGTTAATAATAGCTCCCAGCTTGCAATCATCTGCAAACTTTGTCAGCCACAGACCCCTCATGTCGGCCTGGACTTCAGAGAAGTAGATACCAAACAGGAGAGGACCCAGGACTGAACCATGTGGGACTCCACTAATGACTGGTCAGCAGTGTGACTTGGAGTCAGCTACTTTCACACTGTGGGTTCTACCTGTGAGCCAGTTTACAACCCACCTAGTAATGTAGGGGCTGATGCCTAGATTAGTGAGTTTTTCTATGATTCCTGAGTGGGGAATTGTACCAAAGGCCTTGGTCAGATCAGGGTAGGCTGTATGAACCACCTTGCCTTCATCCACAGTTCTGGTGACTGACTTAAAGAAGTCGACCAAGTTGAGCAGGCATGATCTACCCTTCACAAAAACCAAACTGTGTGGGATCCACAGTTTGGAGGGTCCCTATATCCTTGTTTATTAGGTCCATGATGATGCGTTCCATACCTTTGCATATCAGACCTGTCAGGCTAATGGGGCAAAAAATCTCAGGGTCTGTAGTCGCTCCTCCTTTGTGGAGAGGGATGACTGTAGCAGTGCCCCATTCGGTAGGGACAAAGCCTGAGGTGAGGCTGTGATTGAACAGGGCACACAGGTAAGGTGCCAGCTTGCTCTGTAGTTCATGTAGAGCACAGCCAGGGATAATGTCAGGTCCCATAGAAGCTACATTCTTGTCCTTGGACAGTGCTGTTTTAACCTGTGCAGCAGTAACACTGGGTGACTGGCAATCTACTGGTATTGTGATTGGTCCTCTGGGGGGGGGGGGTTGGCACAATCTGTTGGCCAGTACATTGGCAATATCTGTTGGCTTGGTACAGGAGGTACCATTGTGCAGTAGCTCAGAGCAAATCTGGGTATTGCCGTGGAGATTCTTTACATAACTATAAAAGGCCTTGTGGTTGTCTTTACTATCTGCTGCAATTCTGTTTTCACAGCTAGCTTTAGAGGATTTGATGAGGGATCTCAACTTTTTTTTGAGGCCCATAAGGGAGTTTTTCCAATTTTGGAACTTCACCTTATTCTGCATCAGTTTCTTCCTTCTGTTGTAGAGTTTGTTTATGGCAGGGGGCCACCAGAGGGGCTTCCTTTTTTTGGAAGAGAGCGTCTTGGAACTATTGGGTATGGCGA
Organism: Protopterus annectens; assembly: GCF_019279795.1. Lineage (NCBI taxonomy): Eukaryota > Metazoa > Chordata > Ceratodontiformes > Protopteridae > Protopterus > Protopterus annectens. The sequence continues at coordinate 799,290,451 of NC_056739.1, read as the reverse complement.
GATCCATGCATTTGTGTACGTGTTCGTACAGTGCACTGGTGCATGATTCAGAGGTTATGCAACTATTCTCCATTTACATGGGTGCTGTGAAGTTAGCGACCTCTGTTTTTAGGAGCTCAAAGCTTTGGAGAAGTTTTTCATGGTGGTTTCCTTTGTGGGGGTGGGGGTGGGGGGTGAATGGATGTGGATATTCAAGTTGATTAGTTTGTGGTCGGATCTAACCAGGGAGGATTTGACTATTGGCGTACAGCAACGGTTGCCCATGCTGGTAATTATCAGGTCAAGGATACTGCTACCTCTAGTGGGGGTAAGAACAAGCTGGTCCAGGGCATTGGAATTAATGAATTCTAGGAAACGTTTGGCAATTGTATTGGTACATGAGTAGCTTTCCCTGTTAATGGAGGGGTAGTTGAAGTCACCCAGTATGAGGGTGTTACGTTGGACCCTAATATTCTCCAGGGTGCTTAGGAACGTGGATTGCGTCTTGGGAAATGGTTGGGGACCTACAGCAGGCTTACGACCTGAATCACTGTCTTGCCCAATGTTAGCTCCACCTGAAGTATCTCAGATGCATTATGTTGGGCTACCAGTCTGGAAGTGTGCGCATCCTTAGGAATATGGAAACATCACCTCCTTTGGAGCTTCGGTCCAAGTTTTTAAGGCTAAAAGGTGTGGAATGAGTTGAAGCCTGGTAGTGCAGGGGTGCTTTCTGCTGCCTTGAAACAGGCCTTCGTTACAGCACAAATATTGATATTCTCCATTTTAAGGAGTGATTCGAGCGAGTGCACTTTGAGATTTAGACTTCTAGCGTTGAGCAGCATGACCCACAGATTGCATTTGTTTGTAGTTGTTATGGTGGTAATTTGCTCTTTGGAACACTGCCTAAAAATAGCACTACAGGGGTGGCAAAAGCCTTGGCCAGTATCCGGAAAGCCCAGGGGTGACAGATGCAGGCCATCTCTGGCAAAGCATCGAGGTCTGTCAATCATGTCATCCCAGGTAGATACTGGATCCCCTCAGAATGACACCAGAAACTTAGCTAATTGTTGAAATCAGTCATTTTCTGCTTGTACTGTGGTATCATTCTGGGTGAAGGTAGGATGCTGCTCAGGGCTAGGGTCATATCTGCCTGGGCTACATAATCCGAGAGCTCCTCCATGTCTCTCTTCATGTAGTCCAGGGAGGTATGTCTCAGGTCATATTTGTATCTGTTGTTGAGGGACCTGAGTGAGTGCATTATGTGGCAGATCCTGGTACCTGACAGGCAGCTGACTGTTACTTTCTCCTTATTCAACATAGTGAGTGAGACATCAGTGTGCCTCACTATTGAGTCATCTATGACTAGTGTATTGGGCATGCTGTTTTGCCTTAAGGGCTTTGGTTGAGTGGCACATTGTTTACGAGAGTTATGTGTCTCGTGACTGGTGTTGTGTTGTGGTGGTTGAGTGCATTTCTGCCTTGGAGGTCTCTGCTGTTTGGGTAGATTTTTATTAACAGCCTCCGTGAAGGTGGGTGTGTGGTTTGTGTTTTTATGTGAAGGCAGTGCCGGTGTGTTCTGGAGGGTTGTGTGTTCCATGTGGTGTAGTGCAAGTGTTGACCTTCTCCTCTTGACCAGCTATTCCGGTCTTGGCTGGAGAGTGCGTGGCTTCCAATTTGGATATATAAGTGCATCTCTTGCAAGTCTGAGTGTTGGGAGGTAAGAGGAGAGGGTTGTCAGTGTACATAAGGCAGTTGCTACATTGCCTCGGGATGCCCAAGTTCCCCAGGTTGATAGGAGAAAGCAAAGTGAACTGACATTTAGACATGCCTGGAGGGGTGGACATTAATAATAAGTACTGGAGCTGTTTCCTTGTGGAATGTTTAGTGCTGGTAGCACTTTTGTGTGCTACAACAATTGCTACAAGAAATCTGGTAAAGTGCTAGACTAATAAGTTAGTAGTAAAAGTGCAGGAGAGGAGAGAACTAGCAGATCTAAGGGAAAAATTAAACAGCACACTTTGGCACCGCTCAGAAAGTACAGTTGTGTACACTTATCATAAATGTAGATGTTGAGTGTATTCACTGTTCCAGTCATCACACTTGGGTTATGTGCCGCCAGGTAGCCCTCAGTCAGCCCGAATACCAGAGTCTTGGGATTTCTGCGTCGAATGTTATCGCCTCTTCCATTAACTCAGGTCGTCAGGGGTATAAAACATGCAGCAGATGCTATTACATCAGTTTTTCTTGCTCCAGATGTCAGGAGCTCCCAAAATATCAAGCAATTACATGGTGTGGAACACCTCCAGTAAAAAGTAAATACCATTGTCATAAGATATGGCCAAAAAAAAGAGGATAGGTAGAAAGTATAAAAACGTCAGGGGGCTGGGAGTGAGGGTAACCAGGACTGTAACAGTGAATACACTCGAACATCTACATTTATGGTTAAGTGTATACAACTGTACTAAGTTCTTCATGTTTCACTGTTGCAGTCATCACACTTGGGTTGATTTCCAAAGCTGAGTAAGGGTGGAGGCAGTCAAAAAGTATTAGGGCTGGCTAGCAGGACTTGCAAGACTGCTGTAGCAAATCCAGCTCTGGATTTAGAAAAGACAGGCAAGTGGTAATGCTTGGTGAAGGTGTGTACAGAACTCCAGGTTGCAGCTTCCTGGATGTCTCTGGTAGGGACTCCCCTGAGAAATGCTGTAGAAGTTGAGGTAGCCCTAGTGGAATGGGTTCTGATTCCCTGTGGTGTAGGTTTTCCACGGTGTTTGTAGCAGAAATGGATGCAGTGTGCTATCCATTTGGAGATGGTTTACTTTGAAATGGCCTTCCCCTCTGCCCCTGTAGCAAAGCTGACTAGCAGCTGGTCAGATTTTCTGAAAGGTTTAGTCCTGTCAAGGTAGAACCTAAGCTGCCTGTGCACATCCAAGGAGTGCAGGATCCTTTCCCCTTTATTCTGAGGATTAGGGAAAAAGGTTGGTAAATGTATGGATTGGTGTAAAGCCACACTAGACACCACCTCGGGCATAAATGATGGGTTAGTCCTGAGGGAAACCCTGTCCGCATGGAAGATAATGAAGGGTTCCACAGCCATAAGGGCCTGCAACTCAGACACTCTTCTTGCTGAAGTGATGGCTAGAAGTAAGGCTGTTTTCCAAGACAGGAATTTTAACTCTGCTGTAGCAGCAAGCTCAAAGGGGGGAAGCGTGAGCTACTCTAGTATAAAGGTAAGGTCCCAGGCTGGAGCTCTCCTTGGGGGTCTTAGCTTGTTAGCTCCTCTCAAGAACTGTTTGACCAGAGGGTGAGAGAAGAGGGGTGGCTTAGTATTGTGCTGAGATGGCAGAGGCATGAATCTTAATAGAAGAGAAGGATAGGCCTTTGTGGAGCAGTTCTGCTACTTAATATAGGATTTGATGTAAGGTGGGCACGGTTGTGTCCTTTCCCTGAGACTGGCTCCAAGAACAGTATCTTTTCCACTTTTCTGAATAGGATTTTCTAGTATTAGGCCTCCTGGCCTCAAGGATGACATCCAGCACCTGTTTGCTGAGGGTTGCTGGTGATGTATTCATGGAATGAGCCAAGCTGCTAGGTTCAGGGTTTGCAGCTGAGGGTACAAAATCTGGCCCTCCTGCTGGGACAACAGGGAAGGGGTCTGATGCGGTGCCAGGGTGGCACTGCTGTCAGACTGCGGAAAAGTGGGTACAAGTGCTGGCGTGGCCGGTCTGGTACAGTCAGGATTGTCCTTGGCCTGTCCTGTTTGATCTTGAGTAGTACTTTCGAGGGGAGGGGCAGAGGGGGAAAGGCATAGATTGAAAGGTTTTCCCATGTAAATGATAACGCATCCACGTTCCATGCTTGGCTGTGGGGAGCTCTGGTGCAAAATTTGCTCAACTGATGGCTCTGGGGGAAAGCAAAGAAGTCCACCTCTGGTGTCCCTCACCTGTGGATTAGAAACTTGAATGAGTTGGGTTCCAGTTTCCACTCGTGTGGGTCCATTAGATTTCTGCTTAAGTCATCTGCCAGTGAATTTTGTTTGCCTGGCAGAAATTGAGCTTGCAGGTGCACTTGACTGCTCAAGGCTGTGCTTCACAGAGCCATGGCTAACCTGCAGAGTGGGTAGGAATAAGTTCCCCCTGCTTGTTTATGTACCACATAACTGTGGTATTGTCTGTCTTTATCAGGAGTTGTCCTGGCAGGATAAGGTATTTGAAGGCTGTCAGTGCATTCTGTACAGCTAACATTTCTTTTTGATTAATATGCAGGTGCATTTGTCTTGGGCTCCATTCACCTTGAATGCATTTGCCTGCCACGTGAGCCCACCAGCATAGTCTGATGTGTCTGTTGTCTAGGTTTGGGCGGCAGGGTGTTGAGTGAAAGGGAGTCCCTCGTTATGGTAGCAGGCCTCTGCCCACCAAAGGAACTCTGTTCTTAGGCAAGGGATGTTTCCTGGTCCTGAGAATGTTGACACCAGAGACTTAAGTACCATTGAAGTTTCCTCATATGCAGTCTTGCATATGGAATTAGGAGAATGCATGAGGCCATGAACCCTAGGGGCTTGTAGTATTTTTCTTGCAGATAGCTGGGTTTGGGTGGCCAGTAGTTTGAAGTAGTTTTAGTTTGAAGTAGTTTGTCAAATAAACCTGGTTTTCTGGAGTGAGGAATGCCATCTGGGAAGTTGTGTTCAAGCTTGCTCTCAGGAATACAATTTTCTGCTGGGTACCAGATGTGATTTCTTTTCATTGATGGTATACCCCAGAGAAGTTAGGAGTCTCTTTACAAATGTCAGGTGCTGAAGTAGCAATTCCTGCCTGTCCGCCTGAATCAGGCAATCGTCCAAGTATGGGTAAATTTGAATTTTTCTCCACCTGCAGTATGCAATGGCTGGAGCCAGGCATTTTGTGAATACCCTGGGTACAGTAGATAAGCCAAAGGTAAGTGCAGAGAAAGTACAGTTTTGTACCTACCATAAATGTAGATGTCCGAGAGGAATGCATCTGCAGTCTTAACAAATGGGTTGTCCTGTCGTCAGGCAGCCCTTCGGTCGGCCAGATTCCAAAGTCTGGGTCTGGCTTCGGCTGGTGTCGCACTTCACCCGACGTCATTGCGGCAGTTCTTCGGGTATAAAGGCATCAGCCAACGCCATTTTCCTCAGTGTTTCTTGCCCCAGATGCCAGGTGCCCTCTTTGTTGGCTACATTTGGATAAATGCCAAAGTTTCCAAATAGTAGAGAGCAAACACACAAAATAAACATGTATGTACATATATACAAACAAATACACCATAATAGATCCCCCCCAAGCTAGCTGAAGATTGGTAAGTACCCTAGGAGTACCTCAGAGGGGAAGGAGGGTGGGTAATCCTGACTGCAGATGCATTCCTCTCGGACATCTACATTTATGGTAGGTACAAAACTGTACTATGTCCTTCAAGGATGCATCTGCAGTCTTAACAAATGGTTAGAATACCATAGCTAAACTAGGGGAGGAGGAAATGAGAACAGATTATGGTGTAGTCAGGATCCCTTGCAAAACAGCAGTGGCAAAACCAGCACGGGATCTAGAGTATAGAGGTAAGTTATAATGCTTGGCAAATGTATGCACGGAGGTCCAAGTAGCAGCCTCTATAATGTCCTTGGTAGCCACTCCTCGTAAGAAAGCTGTGGTAGTGGCTGTGGCCCTTGTGGAGTGAGGCCTGATGTTCTCTGGAGTTTTCTTTCCATGGTAGGAGTAACAAAATCTAATGCAATTTCCTATCCATTTGGAGATTGTCTGTTTAGAAATTGGTTTTCCTTCTTTTCCTGTTGTATAAGCTACCAGAAGCTGGTCAGTTTTTCTATTGTTTTTTGTCCTGTCCAGGTAGTAGCGTAATTGTCTGTGTACATCCAAGGTATGTAAGAGCTTTTCTCCCCTGTTCTGTGGAATGGGGAAGAATGTAGGAAGGTGGATAGCCTGATTTAAAGAGACTCTGGATACCACCTTAGGCATGAATGTAGGATTTGTTCTTAAGGACACTCTATCTTGATGGAAGATCAGGAAGGGTTGTACTGCCATTAATGCCTGTAGTTCAGAGACCCTTCTTGCTGAAGTTATTGCCAGCAGGAAAGCAGTCTTCCAGGATAAGTATTGCAATTCTGCTGTAGCTGCTGGCTCGAAAGGAGGTAGAGTCAGCTTTTCTAGCACAAAGTTCAAGTCCCATGCTGGCAATGGAGGTTTCCTGGGTGGTTTTACATTTTTAATTCCCCTCATAAACTGTCTGAGCAGAGGATGCGAGAAGACAGGAGGATTCAAGCTGTATTCTGCTGAAATAGCTGGATGTTGGCTATGTTCACCAGTGTCGCATCTTGCCCCTTTGCAGTACTCCAGATGAGATATCTTTTCCATTTTGCTGCATAATTCTTTCTTGTTGAAGGTCTACGAGCCTCCAGGATTATGTCCTTAACCCTTTGGGATAAATTTGGGTTAATTTCTGTTATGTAATGTTCCAGGCAGTAAGCTGCAGAGTTTTTAGGTTTGGATGCAGAATGTTGCAGTTGTTCTGTGTCAGCAGTAATGGGATCAGGGGCAGTTTCCATATTTGTTCCCGGGACATTCTCCTCAGCTGTGGGTACCAATGTTGTCTTGGCCAGTCTGGGGCTATCAGGATGATCCTCGGACGTTCCTCTTTGATCTTGAGAAGCACCTTGTGCATCAAAGGAAGTGGTGGGAATGCGTATGCTGTCAGGCTTTTCCAACTGAAGGATAGGGAGTCCACCTTCCAAGCAAGTGGGTGGTAAGTCCTTGTGCAGAATTTCTTCAACTGGTGATTGCATGGGGATGCAAACAAGTCTATTTGTGGTAATCCCCATTCTGTTGTGATGGTTTTGAAAATGTCCGGATGCAGCATCCATTCGTGGGCATCTGTTGTAGTTCTGCTTAATATGTCTGCTAGAATGTTTTCCTTCCCTGGTACATAATTTGCCTGTAACTGTATGTTGTAGCTCAGAGCCACATCCCATAGGTCCAGTGCCAGCCGGCATAGGGGGTATGAGAGTGTGCCTCCCTGTTTGTTGATGTACCACATAACTGTGGTGTTGTCTGTCCTTATCATCAACTGGCCTTCTTGGAGAAGAGGTCTGAATGCCTGGATTGCCAATTTTACTGCCATCATTTCTTTTAGATTTATGTGCAGATGCAGCTGGTCTTGAGTCCATAGGCCTTGAATGCACTTGTCCATCATGTGTGCCCCCAACCGAGGTCTGAGGCATCTGTCGTGATAGTCTGTCTTGGTTGACTTTTGCAGAAGGGCAGTCCTGTGTTTGATTGACAGGCCTGAGCCCACCATAAGAACTCCTGTTTCAGGCATGGGATCATTGGAATTTTGGTTTCTAGGCTGTGCTTGTGCTGAGACCACAAATTTTTTAGGTACCACTGTAGCTTTCTCATATGAAGCCTGGCATGAGGGACCAGAATTATGCAGGATGCCATGAAGCCTAGAGCTTGTAGCACTTTTCTTGCAGTTAGATGGCTCTGCTTTGTTAATGCCAAGAAGTAGAGAGGAAGTTGCTCTTTCTTTTCTGCAGTTAGAAATGCCATTTGTTTTGATGTGTCCAGTTCTGCACCCAGAAAGGTTATTATTTGGGATGGAATCAGCCTTGACTTTTTTGTATTGACTGTATATCCCAGGGCTTGTAGCAGGTAGATGACTCTTTGTAAGTCTTCTGTTAATTTGTTTTTGTTGTCCGCTTGTATCAGGCAGTCGTCCAGGTAGGGATAGATTTGAATTCCCTGAAGTCTGCAATAAGCGATTACTGATGCCAGGCATTTCGTGAACACTCTGGGCGCAGTAGATAAGCCAAAGGGCAATGCTGAGAATTGATAATGCTCTGATCCTGCAAGAAATCTGAGGTATCGTCTGCAAATTGGTCTTATGGGGACGTGCAGGTATGCCTTCTTGAGATCTAGAGTTACCAGCCAAGACTCCTTGCCCAGCATGGGAAGAAGCTGCTGTAGGGTCAGCATTTTGAATTTTGGAACAATGAGGAATGTGTTTAGAGCAGACAGGTCTAGAATAGGCCTCCATTTGTTTTCTTTTCTTGGTACCAGGAAGAGCCTGGAGTAAAATCCCTTCCCTTGCTCCATAAATGGTACCTTTTCCACAGCTCGCATTCTTAATAATTGAGATATTTGTTTTAGAGCTTCTGCCCTTTGAGAAGGTGGTAGGTTTGGCATTCCTCTCTTTCCTGGTAGTGTATGGAAATGGAACCTGTAACCTTTGTCTATAGTCTGCAAAATCCATTTTTCTCTTGTAATGCAGTGCCAGTTTTTTGAAAATAATGTTAGCTTTCCGCCTAAGGGTGCTTCTAGTTGTTCCCTGGTAGGCGGTGCCACCGCCAAGTCACTGTGATTGAGTTGTTGTAGTGGTGGTGGCTGTATCCGTGCCTCGTTGATTGTTACCCTGCCACTGGCGACCCCTGTAGGCACCCCTGGATTGGTTTCTGCCTCTAGAGCCTATTCCTGCCTCTTTGTGCCTTAGAGGAGTCCGGAAAGGACCAATTCTTGGAGGGCCAATTCCTGCTAAACCTTGGAGGTTGAACTTGTAAGAAATCTTTTACTGTTTGCACAGATTTTGCTTTCTCTTCCATCTTTTTTAGTACCTGCTGTGCGGGGGCACCAAATAAATTGACCTTGTCCATAGGTGCATCCAAAAGCTTAGATTTGACATGGTCTGGTAATGCCTGTTCTTTCAACCATGTATGCCTCCTGATAACTGTGCCAGTCATGGCTGATCTAAAGGAAGCCTCCAGTGCATCATAGCCACATTTTAAAGAATGGTTACTAACCTGCTGTACGTTATGTAACATTTCTTGAACATACTTTTTATCTACAGATTCTTCAGAGGACAGTTTTTTAGTCAACTGGTCAAGCATAAACTCTTGATATTGAATCATATGAAATTGGCAGTTCAAAGCTCTAGCTGACAAAGTAGCAGAGGTGTAAACTTTTTTACCCCATCTCTCTAAGGACCTGGATTCCCTTTCAGAGGGGAGGGGGTTTTTAGAAGAAGTAGCTGCTACAGCTTTAGGGCCCTGGGAGATAGTCTCTGGATCTGCAAAAGGGGCCTTATATAAGTGGTGATGAGTGTCCGGGGCCCTGTAGTACCTATCGGGCTTAGCAGGAGCCGGAGGTAAAGTATCAGGAGTAGTGCAAGCATCATTAAATGCATCATCAACAACAGATAGAAAGTACAGTTTTGTACCTACCATAAATGTAGATGTCCGAACTGGATAGCATCTGCAGTCATAACAAGTGGGTTGTCCTGTCGTCAGGCAGCCCTGCAGTCGGCCGGATTCCAAAGTCCGGGTCCGGCTTCGGCTGATGTCGCACTCCACCCGACGTCATCTCTGTTGGTCTTCGGGTATAAAAGCATCAGCCGACGCCATTTTCCTCAGTGTTTCTTGCCCCAGATGCCAGTAGCCCTCTTGCAGGCTAAAATTTGGATAGATGCCAATGTTTCCAAATAGATAGGGGTAAACACAACAATAAGCATGTATGTACATATATACAAACAAATACACCATAAAAGACCCCCCCCCAACAGCTAGCTATTAGGAGGGTAAACACCCTAGGAGTACCACAGAGGGAAGGAGGGGTAATCCTGACTGCAGATGCTATCCAGTTCGGACATCTACATTTATGGTAGGTACAAAACTGTACTATGTCCTTCATGGATGCATCTGCAGTCATAACAAGTGGGTAGAATACCATAGCCAACTAGGGGAGGAGGATAAAAGTAGATTATGGTGTGTTTAGGATCCCTTGCAGTACAGCAGTGGCAAACCCTGCCCGGGATCTGGAATATAGAGGCAAATTATAATGCTTGGCAAATGTATGCACGGAGGTCCAAGTAGCAATAATGTCTTTGGTTGGCACCTCTCGTAAGAAGGCTGTGGTAGTGGCTGTTGCCCTTGTAGAATGAGGTCTTATGTTCTGTGGAATTGGTTTTCCATGGAAGGAGTAACAGTATCGTATGCAATTTCCTATCCATTTGGAGATTGTCTGTTTGGAAATAGCTTTTCCTTCCCTTCCTGTTGCATAGGCTACAAAAGTTGGTCAGTCTTTCTGCTATTTTTGTTCTGTCCAAGTAGTAGCGTAGCTGTCTATGTACATCCAAGGTATGCAGTATTCTTTCCCTCTGTTTTGTGGGTTGGGAAAGAAGGTAGGTAGGTGGATTGCCTGGTTTAAAGACACTCTGGATACCACCTTGGGCATAAATGTAGGATTAGTCCTCATGGACACTCTATCTTGGTGGAAGATTAGGAAGGGTTGCACTGCCATTAAGGCCTGTAGTTCTGAAACCCTCCTTGCTGAAGTAATTGCCAGTAGGAAAGCAGTTTTCCATGACAGGTGTTGTAGGTCTGCTGTTGCTGCTGGTTCAAAGGGTGATAGTGTCAACTTTTCTAACACAAAGTTTAAATCCCAAGCTGGTAATGGTGGTTTCCTTGGAGGTTTTACATTCTTGATTCCTCTGAGGAACTGCCTGAGCAAAGGGTGCGAAAAACAGGTGGATCAAAGCTGTATTCTGCTGAAATAGCTGATGCATGTATCTTGATGGAGGAGTAGGACAGGCCTGAATGAAGAAGTTCGCCAGATACTCCAGAATGTTAGGCATATCTATGTTTGACACATCTTTTCCTCTTTCCGTACTCCAAATGACAAACCTTTTCCATTTTCCAGCATAGTTCCTTCTTGTTGAAGGTCTGCGTGCTTCAAGAATAATGTCTTTAACTCTTTGGGAAAGTTCTGGATTAGCTGCTGCTATGTGATGTTCCATGCAGTCAGTTGCAGCGTTTTAGGTTTGGATGTATGATGCTGTAGTTGTTCTGAGTTAACATCAAAGGCATCAGGGGTATTGGCCACATATTGTTCCGAGACATGCTCTTCAGTAGTGGGTACCAGTGTTGTCTTGGCCAGTTTGGAGCTATCAGGATTATCCTTGGACGTTCTTCCTTGATTTTTAGTAGTACCTTGTGTATCAAAGGAAGAGGTGGGAATGCATATGCTGTTAGGCCTTTCCAGTTGAAGGAGAGTGAGTCCACTTTCCATGCTAGTGGGTGGAATGTCCTTGTGCAGAATTTTTGGAGCTGGTGATTGAGAGGTGATGCGAATAGGTCTATCTGTGGCATTCCCCATTTCTTTGAGATGGTCTTGAAGATGTCCGGTACAGCTTCCATTCGTGGCATCCGGTGGTTCTGCTTAATATGTCTGCTAGAGTATTGTCTTTCCCGTACAAATATTGCCTGTAACTGAATGTTGTAGCTGAGTGCCAGGGTCCACAGCTCCAAGGTCATTCTGCATAGGGGCATGAATGAGTGCCTCCCTGTTTGTTGATGTACCACATGACTGTGGTGTTGTCTGTCCTTATCATCAACTGGCCCTCTTTGAGAAATGGTTTGAACTTTTGGATTGCCAGTTTTACTGCCAGCATTTCTTTTAGATTGATGTGCAGGTGAAGTTGATCCTGTGTCCACAATCCTTGCACGATTTGTCCAGCATGTGGGCCCCCATCCTAGGTCTGAAGCGCCTGTTGTGATGGTCTGGCTTGGTTGACATCTGAAAGGGGAGGCTTGGGTTTGACTGGCATGCCTGAGCCCACCATAGGAACTCCTGTTTTAAGCATGGAATTAGTGGGATTTCTGTTTCTAGACTGTGTCTGTGTTGGGACCATAAATTCTTTAGGTACCACTGTAGTTTCCTCATATGTAGTCTGGCAAATGGGACCAAGATTATGCACGATGCCATGAAGCCCAAGGCCTGCAGAACTTTTCTTGCTGTTAACTTGTTCAGTTTTGTTAGTGCCAAGAAGTAAAGAGGAAGTTCTTTTGTTTTTCTGTAGTCAGGAATGCCATTTGTTGTACTGTGTCCAATTCCGCCCAAGAATGTCCTTGTTTGGGATGGTATCAGCCTTGACTTTTGTAAATTGACTGTGTATCCCAGTCCTTGTAGCAAGTAAATGACCCTTTGTAAATCTGTTGTCAGCTTGCTTTTGTTGTCCCCTTGTAGCAGGCAGTCGTCCAGGTATGGGTAAATTTGAATTCCTGTAGTCTGCAATGGCGATTACTGATGCCAGGCATTTTGTGAATACTCTGGGCGCAGTAGATAAGCCAAAGGGCAATGCTGAGAATTGATAGTGCTCTGATCCTGCAAGAAATCTGAGGTATCTTCTGCAGATTGGTCGAATGGGGACGCAGGTATGCCTCCTTGAGATCTAGAGTTACCAGCCAAGACTCCTTGCCCAGCATGGGAAGAAGTTGCTGTAGGGTCAGCATTTTGAATTTTGGGACAATGATGTATGTATTTAAGGTGGACAGGTCGAGAATTGGTCTCCAACTTTTTCCTTTCTTGGAACTAGGAATAGTCTGGAATAGAACCCTTTCCTTGTTCTGCTGTTGGCACTCTTTCCACAGCTCTCATGTTTGCTAACTCCATTATCTGGAGAGCCTCTGTTTTTGATTTGGAGGTAGATTTGGCATTCCTCTTTGACTGGTAAAGTGTGGAAGTGAAACCGTAACCTTGATCTATGGTTTGTAAAATCCACTTGTCTTTTGTTATGTAGTGCCAGTTCTTTGAAAATAAGGTTAACTTTCCGCCTAGAGGAGCTGCTATTTGTTCCTGGTAGGCGGATTTAGGATTAAGTCACTGTGGTTGTGCTGATGTAGTGGCAGTGGCTGTGTCTGTGCCTCTGTTGTTACCTTGCCACTGTCGCCCTCTGTAGGCACCTCCTCTGGATTGGTTTCTGCCTCTGGAACGCCTATTCCTGCCCCTTTGAAATTTTGTGGAGTCAGGAAAGGACCAATTTTGGCAGGCCAGTTCCTGCTAAACCTTGGGGTTGAACCTGCAAGAAATCTTTAACAGTTTGAACAGATTTTGCCTTTTCTTCCATTTTCTTCATAACCTGCTGGGCAGGTGTACCAAACAAACTTGTCTTGTCCATAGGAGCATCTAGCAACTTAGCTTTAACATGATCCGTAAAGCTTGTTCCTTTAGCCATGCATGCCTTCTTATCACTGTGCCTGTCATGGCTGATCTAAATGAAGCCTCCAGTGCATCATAGCCACATTTTAAGGAATGGTTGCTAACCTGTTGTATGTTATTTACCATCTCTAATACATATTTCTTATCAAGAGATTCATCAGTGGTTAGTTTTTAGTTAACTGATCAAGCATAAACTCTTGGTATTGTATCATGTGAAACTGACAGTTTAAAGCTCTAGCTGAGAGAGTAGCTGAAGTGTAGACCTTTTACCCCATTTGTCTAATGACCTTGCTTCCCTTTCAGAAGGAATAGGGTTTTTAGCTGTGGTCGCTGCTACTGCCTTGGGACCCTGGGATATAGTTTCTGGGTCTGCAAGTGGGGCCTTGTAAAGGTGGTGATGAGTATCTGGCACCCTGTAAAATCTGTCTGGTTTGGCAGGGGCTGGGGTAAAGAATCTGGAGCGGAGCAAACATCATTGAAAGCATCATCCACCACAGAGAGAACAGGAGGTATAGCTAAGGGCCTGTGCTGTGGAGGTGCAGAAAGGTCCTAAGTCTTTTCTGGAGTCTGAAAAATCCTGTTGCTGCCATTGAACTGTTCTCGCATGGCATGCAAGGTTTCAAAGGAGAATTCTTCTGGTGGGGAAGCAGCTGGAATGGATTCTTCAGCATCAGAATCTTCAAAATTGGAGAAGGGAGCCTCTGGCTGGTCAGTTATGTCTGATTCATCAGCAGAATCATCAGAAGACACTGGCTCAGGGGCTCTGCCCTAGGTCTCTTCTCTGGGGCTGAGAGGCCCTGTCTGGGTGAGATTGAGATCCTCTAATTAAAGAAATTAAATCTTCTGCCAAAGAAAGCATTTGAGAACTAGAAGAGGGCCTGGATGTGGGGCTTAACAGGCACTGTTTTAGTAGTCTTGGCTGCTTTAGCCCTGGCAAGGCCTTAATGGACATGGCTGCTGGAGGCCTAGCAGCACCACGCTGGGGTAGAGACATCCAAGGGATGGTGTCTGATAAGTCAACCACCGTAGTGGGTAAAATTTCTGAGGTCGATTCAAGAGTTGTAGCAGGGGCCTCAGTTGTAAGACTAGGTTCAGCTGTACTTTGATCAGTTTTCTCGGTTTCGCCGAAACCGAGACACTCATGTTTGCTTTACCGTGGTTTCGCCGAAACCGCGGACCGCGAGTGTCGGTCTTTATCTTTGCTTTTGGTAGATTGGGTAGTCGGAGGATCCGACGGCATAATGTACGCAAAATCAGAACCGAAAACTGTTCTGCAACTCCGACCGACGCCCAAGCGCTCGGTTGAAAGAGGCACAGGCGAACAGGCTGCTACGCCGTGGGCTGGGCCTAAACAAGGCAGACAGTAAGAGTGGAAATCTTTATGAGGTATTTGTTTCCACAGGTTAAACAATTGTTAACTTTTTCTGACATCGGCTGAGGCAAGAAAGAGTCCCCAACGGGTACTTAGCTTTAGAAGTCTTCAAGTAGTATTCGGTAGAAGTAATCTCTGATCCGACCGACCGCACTTGCGAACAGCTTCTGCTTCGGGCGCCACGCGGCAAGAAAGACTGGGGAAAATGGCGTCGGCTGATGCTTTTATACCCGAAGACCAACAGAGATGACGTCGGGTGGAGTGCGACATCAGCCGAAGCCGGACCCGGACTTTGAAATCCGGCCGACTGCAGGGCTGCCTGACGACAGGACAACCCACTTGTTATGACTGCAGATGCATCCATGAAGGACATCTGGAGGTATAGCTAAAGGACTATGCTGTGGCAAGTGTAGAAAGGTCCTAAGCCTTTTTCTAGAGTCTGAGAAATCTTGGCCCTGCCACTGAAATTGTTCCCTCATAGCATGCAAGGTTTCCCCAAAGGAAAATTCCTCAGGAGGAGAGGCTGAAGGGATGGACTCCTCAGCATCAGAGTCTTCGTAAGGAGAATAAGAAGCCTCAGGAGGGTCTGTATGTTCTGAGTCATCAGAGGAATCATCTGTGGCTACTGGCTCAGGTAGCTCTGCTCTAGGCCTCTTTTCTGGAGGAGGGAGAGGCCCTGTCTGGATGAGTCTGGGCTCCACGAATTAAAGAGATGAGATCCTCTGCCAAAGAAAGCATATGGGAGCTGGTGCTGGGCGTGTGAGAGGGGGGCTTGGCAGGCCCAGGTTTTGAAGCTTTGGCTGCTTTAGCCCTGGCAAAGGCCTTAATAGACATAGCTGGAGGAGGCCTAGCAGCTCCACGTGCAGGGGTAGAAATATCTAGGGGAATGGTGTCTGATAAATCCTGTGAAATCGCAACAGAAGGTTGGATTTCAGAAGCCGTTTCTACCAGGAAAGAAGAGGCCTCGGTAGAAGGCAAGTTATCGGCTGAAGAAAGAACCGCTTGCTCGGTTTCGGCCGAAACCGAGACACTCGCGGTTTGCTTAGGACCGCGAGTGTTGGTCCTTTTCTTTGTGCTTTTTGGTTATTTGCGTAGTCGGAGGATCCGACGGCATAATGTAGGCAAAATCGGAGCCGAAAATCTGTTCAGCAAAGTCCGAGCGACGTTTAAGCGTCTGCCGGTTAAAAGAAGCACAGGCTAGACAAGCTGCTACGTCGTGGTCTGGGCCTAAACAATGTATGCAGTAGGAGTGGAAATCTTTATGAGGTATTTATTTTCCACAAGATAAACAGTTATTAACTTTCTCTGACATCGGCTGAGGCAAGAAAGAGTCCCCAACGGGGTACTTAGCTTTATAGAAGTCTTCGAAGTAGTATTCGGTAGTGGTAATCTCTGGATCTGACCGACCGGCACTTGTGAACAGCTTCTGCTTCGGGCGCCACGCGGCAAGAAAGACTGAGGAAAATGGTGTCGGCTGATGCCTTTATACCCGAAGAACTGCCGCAATGACGTCGGGTGAAGTGCGACACCAGCCGAAGCCAGACCCAGACTTTGGAATCCGGCCGACCGAAGGGCTGCCTGACGACAGGACAACCCATTTGTTAAGACTGCAGATGCATCCTTGAAGGACATCTGAGAGTGCATAGAGCCTGCCCTGAAAAGTACAGTTTTGTACCTACCATAAATGTAGATGTTAGAGTGTTCACCCTGCTGCAGTCATCACAATCGGGTTATCCTGTCGTCAGGCGGTCCCGCAGTCGGCCGGATTTCCAAAGTCTTGGTCTGACGTCAGTTGCTGTCGCCTCATCCCTGACGTCAGTGCGCCAGGGGTATATATATTGCAACCGACGCCATTTTCTTCAGTTTTTCTTGCCCCAGATATCAGGTGCCCCCATAAAGGTGATCCAAATTAGTATCAAAAGGTGTGAACACTGTACAGACACAAAAACCCCTTCAGCTATAAGCAAATACATCAGTAAGGCATAGCAAAGATTTAGCCAGTAGATCAAAGGGGTTAGAGGGAGGGTAACCTGGACTGCAGCAGGGTGAACACTCGAACATCTACATTTATGGTAGGTACAAAACTGTTCTATGTTCATCGTGTTACCCTGCTGCAGTCATCAAACTTGGGTTGAGTCCCAAAGCTAAGGTGGGGTGGAGGCATCATAGAGGGTTAGTGGAGGCAATGAGGCCCTGCAGAACTGCAGTGGCGAAGCCTGCCCTGGACTTAGAGTAAAGAGGTAAGTGATAGTGTTTGGTGAAGGTGTGTACAGAACTCCAAGTTGCAGCTTCTAAAATTTCCTTGGTAGGAACCCCCCTGAGAAAGGCTGTAGAGGTAGCTGTTGCCCTAGTAGAGTGGGATCTAATGGTAGGAGGAACTGGTTTCCCATGATGGGTATAGCAGAATCGTATGCAATGGCCTATCCATTTAGAAATGGTTTGCTTGGATATGGCCCTCCCTTGAGAAGCTGTAGCATAGGAAACAAAGAGCTGGTCAGTTTTTCTGAAAGCCTTAGTTTTATCCAGGTAGTAACAAAGCTGCCTGTGAATGTCCAAGGAGTGCAGGAGTCTCTCACCTTTGTTCTGTGGATTGGGGAAGAAAGTGGGTAGGTGGATGGTTTGATTTAAAGCTACACTGGAAACCACCTTAGGCATGAAAGAAGGGTTAGTTCGCAGAGAAACTCTGTCTTGATGAAAAATGAGGAAAGGTTCCACTGCCATAAGTGCCTGTAATTCTGAAACTCTCCTAGCAGAAGTTATTGCCAGGAGCAGGGCAGTCTTCCAAGATAGGAACTGAAGGTCTGCAGAAAAAGCTGGTTCAAAGGGAGGTAGCGTTAGTTTTTCCAGAACAAAGTTGAGGTCCCATGTTGGTGTAGGAGCTCTTCTAGGTGGTCTAATGTTTTTTGCCCCTCTGAGGAACTGCCTTAGGAGAGGATTTGAAAATAAAGGTGGATTCGTGTCATAGGGAGCTGAAACAGCTGATGCATGGATCTTAATTGAGGAGAAGGAAAGTCCTTTATGCAACATCTCAGCTAAATACTGCAGAATGTGAGGCATATGAGGCTGAGTTGTGTCTTGGCCTTTAGCTTGGTTCCAAGCAGAAAACATTTTCCATTTGTCCGAGTAAGCCTTCCTGGTGCTTGTCCTCCTGGCTTCTAGAATAACATCCAGTACTGCTTGTGAAAGAGGTGCAGGTTGGATACTTAATTGATTTGCCATGCAGCCAGGTTTAAGGTTTTGATCTGGCTGTGTAGAATCTGCTTGTTCTGCTGCGTGAGCAAATGAGGTATTTGAGGCAATATCCATGGTGGACTGTGAGCCATATTCTTCAATAGCGGGTACCAGTGCTGGCGTGGCCAGTCTGGGGCTATGAGAATCATTCGAGGTTTCTCCTTTTTGACCTTCAAAAGTACCTTTGTGAGAAGAGGTAATGGAGGAAAGGCATATGCTGTCAGGTTTTTCCAACTGAAGGAGACAGCGTCCACTTTCCAAGCTTGATGGTGGAATGTCCTTGTACAAAATTTTGTCAGCTGGTAGTTTTGAGGACTGGCAAACAGGTCTATATTTGGTAGGCCCCATCTTTGAGTTATCATTGTAAATATTTGTGGGTCTAGCTTCCACTCGTGGGGATCTTTGATGTTTCTGCTTAGGTCTGCCAATGTGTTTTTCTGTCCTGGCAGGAATTGAGCTTGTAACTGGACTTGGTAGGCCAGAGCTGTGTTCCATAAGATTATTGCTTGCCTGCAAAGAGGGTAGGAATATGTGCCCCCTTGTTTGTTTATGTACCACATTACTGTGGTGTTGTCAGTCTTTATTGCAAGTTGTCCTGGCTGTAGTAGATCCTTGAAGGCTGTCAGAGCTTTCTGTACAGCTAGCATCTCTTTTTGGTTTATGTGCAGTTTTCTTTGTTCTGCAGTCCATTGGCCTTGAATGCATTGCCCTGCCATGTGTGCCCCCCAGGCATAGTCTGAAGCATCTGTTGTGATAGTTTGCCTGGGTGGGGGCAAGGTGAAAGGCTGACCCTTGTTGAGGTGACATGCCTGTGCCCACCATAGAAATTCCTGTTGAAGGCAGGGAATGAGAGATATCACTGTGTCCAAGCTGTGGCTGTGTTGAGACCATACGCTTTTTAGGTACCACTGCAATTTCCTCATATGCAGTTTTGCAAATGGTATTATCAGAATGCAAGATGCCATGAAGTCCAAAGCCTGCAGAATTTTTCTTGCAGTTAATTGGGTCTTTGTTGCCATTGTCTTGAAATATTGAGTCAGTTGTAACTGCTTGTCTGGTGTAAGATAAGCCTTCTGGGCCGTTGTGTCCAAGCTGGCACCCAGGAATGTCATTTTTTGTGAGGGTACTAGTTTTGACTTCTTTTCGTTTACTGTGTACCTCAGACAATTTAGTAGATGCTTCACAAAAGCCAGATGTTGTAGGAGAATGTCTTTTCTTTCGGTATGGATATATTTGAATTCCTCTTTGTCTGCAGTATGCAATTACTGGTGCCAGGCATTTTGTGAATACTCTGAGCGCAGTAGATAAACCAAAGGGCAGTGCGGAGAATTGATAATGGGTTGAACCTGCAATGAAACGGAGGTATCTTCTGCAACTTTATCTGATAGGGACATGTAGGTATGCCTCCATGAGGTCCAACGTTACCAGCCATGCTTCCTTGCCCAACATGGGAAGTAGCTGCTGTAGTGTTAGCATCTTGAATTTGGGAACTTGTAGGTACGTGTTTAGAATTGAAAGGTCCAGAATTGGTCTCCAAGCATTTTCTTTTCTGGGTACTAGGAAGAGTCTTGAGTAAAATCCTTGGCCTTGCTCTTGAGTTGGTACCCTTCGAATGGCCCTCATGGCCATGAGAGCTGTAATTTTTTTTGAGTCTCTGCCCTTTGATTTTGTGGCAGTTTTGGCATTCCTCTTTTTATTGGCAAGGTGTGAAAGTGGAATCTGTATCCTCGTAAAATTATTTCTAGGACCCATTTGTCCTTTGTGACCATGTTCCACTTGTCTGCAAATAGTGTTAATTTTCCCCCCAGGGGGGCTGACAAAAGAGCTTTGTTTGGCCAGCTGAGGTGCAAGTCATTGAGTTTGCCTTCTGGTGGATTGAGACCTGTCTTCTCCTCCCTTCTGGGTTGGAGTGCCCCATTGGCGAGGTTTATACTGAGCTTGTGGTTGTCCTCTGCCCCTTGGGTGCCTGTATTTACCCCTCTGAGGCCTGTCAGTGGCTGGAAAGGACCAATTTTTTGTTGGCCAGTTTCTGCTGAAGAGAGGGGGTTGTACTTGTAGAAAATCTTTAACTGTCTGCATTGATTTTGCCTTATCTTCCATTTTCTTTAAAACAACTTCTGCTTTAACACCAAAAAGAACATCCTGTTGTAAGGGAGCATCTAGTAGTTTTGCTTTAACATGATCAGGCAGACTTTGTTCCTTTAACCAGGCATGCCTACGTATAACTGATCCAGTGAAAGCTGCTCTGCAGGAGGCCTCTAAAGAATCAAACCCACATTGTAAGGTATGTTTGCCCACCTGCTCTGTGGCGTGCAACAAATCCTGTACTTCTTTCAATTCAGATTGTTGAGGGAGGGTGGTTATCTTTTGTTTTAACTGAGAGATCAGAAATTGCTGATACTTAAGCATATGGAACTGACAGTTTAGTGCTCTCATAGCTAAAGTGGCAGAGGTGTAAACCTTTTCCCCCCATCTGTCTAGTGCTCTTGAATCCCTTTCAGAAGGTACTGGATTTTTAGCCATGGAAGCTTTACCCCCCTTAGGACCCTGGGAGATAGTCTCTGGGTCAGCTACTGGGCTTTTGTAAATTCATTTGTGGGAATCAGGTACTCTGTAGTATCTGTCAGGCTTGGCCGGGGCAGGAGGTAGACAGTCAGGGTTGAAACTAGATTCTAAATAGACATCATCCACAATGTCCAAAACAGGAGGGATGGCTAGGGGTCTGTGTTGGGGGAGTAAAAGAAATTCTCTGAGCCTTTTCTTGGAATCAGAGTAATCCTGACCTTCCCAGTGAAAATGTTCCCTCATGGTGTGTAAAGTTTCCCCAAAAGAGTAATCTTCTGGAGGGGAAGCTGAGGGAATAGAGTTCTCAGCATCAGAATCTTCATAAGGAGAGAAGGAATAGTCTTGGTCCTCAGAGGAATCCGAAGAAATAGACAGTTGTTCAGAGGAAGCAGAATCCTCCTCTTGTCTAGGCCTTTTGTCAGGGGGAGGCTGAGAACCCCTGATAAGAGAAATCAAATCTTCAGCCATCTTGACCATCTGTTTCTTAGGCATATGCCTTGAACAGGAGACTGAAGTGAAGCCTTTTTTGATTTAGAAGGAGTCTTCGACTTGGAAAATGTTTTGACTGTAAGAGTCGTCGGTCTGAAAACGCCTTCAGAAACCAATGGTGTTTCGGAAGCACCGACATCCTTGGAAGGTAAATCGTCGGAAGGGCCTGAAGTAAAAGGCTGCGTCGGCCTAGTACATTCCGTCAAAATATCTGTAGCAGTCTCGGATTCCAGAACTGCGGTGGTCAGAGGCTGCGTCGGAGCCTCACTGATAACTGGAGAACCGGAGACCGGATCAACCGAGGCCTCGGAATCGGGCTTAAGCCTGGGCTGTCGGTCCATGTCCCTGCACTTTTTGTGCACGCCGGCATGGTATAATTAAATTTTCTACCAAAAAAATGTTGTGAGAAATCAAATCGTCTTTTAATAGTACGTTTATTAAATCTAGCACATAAACGACAAGAAGTGACGTCGTGATCAGAGCCTAGGCAAGGTATGCAATAAGAATGAAAATCCTTATGAGGTATTTGCTTCCCACAAGAAATACAATTGTTAACTTTTTCTGACATCGGTCTGAGGCAAGAAAAGTTTCCCCAATGGGGTACTTAGCTTTATAAAAGACTTCGGTCTGAAATTCGAATTCGAAAATCTCAGGAGTTGGCCGTCCGGCACTTGCGAACTGCTTCTGCTTCAAGCACCGCGCGGCAAGAAAGACTGAAGAAAATGGCGTCGGTTGCAATATATATACCCCTGGCGCACTGACGTCAGGGATGAGGTGACAGCAACCGACGTCGGACCAAGACTTTGGAAATCCGGCCGACTGTGGGACCGCCTGACGACAGGATAACCCAAGTGTGATGACTGCAGCAGGGTAACACGATGAACATCGTAGCTATTTCCTGCAAGATTCCCTTATGAGGCTGTGCAGATAAGCTTCCTTTAAGTCTTGGGTGACCAGCCAGGAGTCCTTGGCTAGCATAGGAAGCAGCTGTTGGAGAGTAAGCATTTTGAATTTTGGTACCACCATGAAGGTGTTGAGAATTGACTGATCCGGGATAGGGCGCCAAGAGTTTTCTTTTCTGGGCACCAGAAAGAGTCTGGAGTAGAAACCCTGTCCCCTTTGCTCTGTTGGAACAAGCTGAATAGCCCTGATACTGAGAAGAGAAAGTACTTGCTTTTGGGCTTCTGCCCACTGGTTTGGTGGGAGGTCTAGCAATCCGCTTGGGGTTGGCAGTACGTGGAAGTAGAATCTGTATCCCTGGGATGCAATGCTTAAGACCCATCTGTCCTGGGTAATGTACTCCCAGTTTTTTGCATGTAGGGCAAGTTTTACTCCTAGGGGTGCAAGTACTTGGTCATGGCTGGAAAGGATGAATGGCAGGTCATTGTGAACTTTTTCCATAACAGGGTGGCTTACCACTCCCTGTTTTTGAGGTGGGAGCACTCCATTGTTTAGATCTATGCATACCCTGAGACTGTAGTCTTGGTGGTCTGCTGCCCCTGGGTTTGGACTGAGAAGGTCTGAGAGGTACTGGAAAGGACCATTTTTTGAAGGCCAATGCCTAGTGAATCTAGGTGGCTGTACCTGCAGGAAATCTTCAACAGTTTGCATAGATTTAGCTTTTTCCTCCATCTTTTTAAGAACTTCTTCTGCTTTAGTGCCAAACAAATGTTCTTGGTTTAAAGGAGCATCTAGTAATTTTGCTTTGACATGGTCTGGCAAGATTTGTTCCTTCAGCCAAACATGCCTTCTAAGAAGAGACCCAGTGACAGCAGTCCTGCAAGACGCTTCTAAGGCATCCAAACCACACTGCAAAGTACGTTTTCCAACTTGGTTTGCAGAATTAACTCTTGTAAATCTTCATGTTCTGCACAATCAGGAATCAACATAATTTTTTGTTTAATTAGTTCCATAATATGCTGCTGGTACTTCAACATGTGAAACTGGCAATTTAAAGACCTGATGGCAAGAGCTGCAGAGAGTATATACCTTCTTCCCCATCTGTCTAAAGTCCTAGAATCCCTGTCCGAAGGGGTAGGGTTTTTGGCTGTAGTAGCCTTAATACCTTTAGGTCCCTGGGAAATGGTCTCTGGGTCTGCAGTGGGATTTTTAAATAGAAATTTGTGAGAGTCAGGTACTCTGTAGTACCTGTCAGGCTTTCTAGGAGCTGGTGGCAAAGTATCAGGGGTAAAAATGGATTCCATGAAGACATCATCTACAATTTCCAGAACAGGGGGGATTGCTAGAGGCCTGTGCTGAGGCAAGTTTAAAGATTCCCTGAGTCTCTTTTTGGACTGTGGGTAGTCGTGGCACTCCCAGTGGAAATGCTCTCTGAGGGTATGCAGGGTTTCACCGAAAGAAAGTTCCTCTGGGGGAAGGCAGAGGGAACGGAATCCTCTGCATCTGAATCCTCATAGGTAGATAAGGGTATGTCCTGGTAATCTGAGGGGTCAGAGTCATCGGACTCATGATCTGTAGAATCATAAGGAAAATCAATTCTTTGTCTTTTAAAGGGGGAAGGCTGGCTTTCCCTAATTAAAGTAATAAGGTCTTCAGCCATTCTAAGCATTTGTTTCTGTGGCATGGGAGCTTGAGAATGTGCTTTGGTCGTCGGTTTCCTAGGCGTAGTGCGAACTCTGGGCCTGAGAAATTCAGTAGTTTTATTCAGAAACAAAGTAGTTGGTTTAATACGAAGATCAGAAGGTCTGAATACACTCTCAGCAGCCTGTTCCTGCACAGCGGCTCTGGACCCATCCAAGGTAGAGACATCCGCAGGTTCCATAGTCGAAGAAGCATCTCGTGGCATACCGGACTCCGAATGGGTCTCAGTAGAGGCCTGCGAATCTGTAGAAGTGGGTATCAGGGGCTGCGAAAGCGCCTCACTGAGTACCGGCGGACTGGCAACTAGCTTAACGGAAGTGTAGTCGGCAGTTTTGGACCTATGCGGTCTGTCTCTGTCTTTATCCTTATATTTTTTCAGAAGATTGGCAGTCAGATGGTTTATCGAAGCCATTTCGGAATAAGGACAATGAGAGCGAAAGAATTTAGCGACAAAGATAGCCCGATGACGAATAGTTTGGGAGTTGAACAGGGCATAAAACCAACAGTGAGGAACGTGGCAGTCTGAGCCTAAACAGGTGGCACAGTAAGAATGAAAATCTCTGTGAGGTATTTGCTTTCCACCGGCAAGACAATTATTAACTTTTTCTGACATCGGTTAGAGCAAGAAAAAAGGATCCCCAACGGGGTACTTAGCTTTAGAAGACTTCAGGATTGAAACTCGAATAACGAAAATTTCAGGTAGCGGCCAACCAGCACTTGCAAAATGCTTCTGCTTCGGGCTCTGCTCGGCAAGACAAAGCTGGTGTAATGGCGTCGGCTGCATGTTTTATACCCCTGATGTCCTGACGTCAGCATCCGACGCAAAAATCCCAAGACTCTGGTATCTGGGCCGACTGAGGGCTACCTGCAGGCAGACAACCCAAGTGTGACGACTGCAACAGTGAAACACGAAGAACATGCTTACAAACAGTCCTGGATACAGCAAATCTGTATCAGGACTAGACTAGTTACAGGAAAGGTGGGAAACAAGCGCAAATGCGGCTTTTAAACCAGAAAGTTGAGAGATGGGGAAAAAACAGTCCTACGGGCAATAAACTACAGTCTCTGGGCCAGAAACCACTCCTCTGGTGATAGATATTTTACCTGGTGCTTACCAATAATTGCTTCACAATAATGACAATGTATATAGACAGAGACCTAATTAAAATACACCGTCACCTATTCCTTCAACATTCCACTGCTGCATTTTTTTAGAATGCCACTGGTGACTTTTAACTTTAACAATTATGTTATGTATCCCGGAATTCAATTAAGGCACTGTTATTTAATTTTTTTAAAGCCTTAAGTTTCACCGGTTGCTTGGCTTGGTTGCATACCGTTCTGATGGCCTAACTTAGCACTTAGCAGACCAAGACCTGTGACTGTTAGGAAGGACTGCAGCAATGCTCAAGTACAAAAACCTGACATTTATCAGGGCACACACCACAAAGTGTGACCTCGGAGAAGCAAGCTGCCCTCCTGTGACTCACACCTCTTTCCAGTAATCTCAGCCAACATCAGGCAAAGCAGATACAGCAGGTGTCACAGCATGGTACTTTCAGAAGTGAACAACTAATTAGGAGAGCATAGCTAATTAACAACCTGCTCTCACTGGAGCAACAGAACACATGGAATCAGGAAGAAAAAAGCACACTGCCTGTTAGTGAGGTTCACACAACATGGCAAATGATTGATCAGCAGAAAAGTACAGTTTTGTACCTACCATAAATGTAGATGTTCGAGTGTAGACACTGCTGCAGTCATTACACTTGAGTTATCCTGCCGTCAGGCGGTTCCCCAGCCAGCCTGAGTTCCAAAGTCTTGGTCCGGCATCGGTTGCTGTCGTCTCCTCCCTGACGTCAGTGCGACAGGGGTATATAAGATGCAGCCGATGCCATTTTCTTCAGGTTTTTCTTGCCCCAGATGTCAGGTGCCCCCAAATAGGTAGGCAATTCAAATTGCTAATAAAACATACATAAGAAATGCAAACAACATACTTTCAGCTACCAGCAAATACTCCCCATAGGTAGTAAAAGGTAGAGGAACTAGGTACGTACTAGCCAGTAAGAGGGGAAGGAGGGAGGGTAACCTGGACTGCAGCAGTGTCTACACTCGAACATCTACATTTATGGTAGGTACAAAACTGTACTATGTTCATCGTGTGACACTGCTGCAGTCATTACACTTGGGTAGAATCCCAAAGCTGAGGTAGGGTGGTTGGTTCTATAAGGCATTAGGGGTGGCTATAAGGCCCTGCAACACTGCAGAGGCGAAGCCATCTCTGGATTTAGAGTATAGAGGCAGATGGTAATGCTTGGTGAAGGTATGCACAGAACTCTATGTTGCTGCTTCCAAAATATCCTTGGTAGGTACTCCTCTGAGGTAGGCAGTTGAAGTGGCTGTTGCCCTGGTGGAGTGAGATCTAATGCTGTTAGGCACAGGTTTTCCATGGTGCGTATAGCAGAAACGTATGCAATGTTCTATCCATTTGGAAATGGTCTGTTTTGAAATAGCTTTTCCTTGTGTTGCTGCAGCATATGCTACCAATAATTGCTCAGATTTTCTGAAAGCTTTAGTTTTGTCCAAGTAGAAGCGTAACTGCCTGTGAATGTCCAATGAATGCAGTAGTCTTTCCCCTTTATTCTGTGGTTTTGGATAAAAAGTAGGCAAGTGAATGGTTTAGTTTAGAAACACACTTGAAACCACTTTAGGCATAAACGTAGGGTTAGTTCTTAAGGACACCCCGTCCTGGTGGAAAATGAGGAAAGGTTCCACTGCCATTAGTGCCTGTAATTCTGAAACTCTTCTTGCAGAAGTTATTGCCAGGAGCAGAGCAGTTTTCCACGAAATGTATTTTAATTCTGCCGTGCTAGCTGATTCAAAAGGAGGTAAAGTTAATTTTTCCAAAACAAAGTTGAGGTCCCAAGTTGGAGTAGGTGCTCTACGGGGCGGTCTTATGTTTTTAGCCCCTCTGAGGTACTGTTTTAGCAAAGGATTAGAGAAAATTGGTGGATCTGTGTTGTAATGTGCAGAGATGGCAGAGGCGTGGATCTTGATGGATGAAAAGGAGATGCCTTTGTCCAGCATCTCAGTCAAATATTGTAGTATCTCAGCAATGTTTGGCACAAGAGGATCAAGGCTGTGAGCCTGGTTCCAGGCACAGAAACTCTTCCATTTATCCGAGTAGGCTTTCCTGGTACTAGGCCTTCTGGCCCCCAGAATGACATCCATAACTGCTTTGGAGAGAGGCACTGCTTGCGTGGCTAGGGAATCTTCCATGCAGCTAGGTTTAGTGTCTTTAGCTGGCTGTGGAGTAACTGATTGTTGTGCTGAGACAGCAGATGTGGTATTTGAGGCAAAATCCAGGGTGGTCCTTGTGCTAAGTTTTTTAAGACTGGGTACCAGTGCTGGCACGGCCAGTCTGGTGCAATCAGGATCATTTTTGTCTCTTCTTGCTTGGCTTTTATGAGTACCTTTGGGAGAAGAGGCAGTGGTGGAAAAGCATATACTTGTAGGTTTGTCCAGCTGAATGAGAGGGCATCCACTTTCCATGCTTGCGGATGGTAACTCCTTGTGCAGAATTTCTTTAGCTGGCAATTCAATGGGGAAGCAAACAGATCTATGTCCGGGCTCCACCACTTCTTTGTTATCAATCTGACTATTTGAGGATTCAATTCCCATTCGTGGGGATCCATGATATTTCTGCTTAAGTCGTCTGCCAGTGTGTTTTTCTCTCCTGACAGGAATTGTGCTTGTAGATGATAATTTATAGCTGTGCTCCACAAGGTCATGGCTTGTCTGCAGAGGGGGTAGGAGTGAGTGCCCCCTTGCTTGTTTATGTACCACATAACTGTGGTGTTGTCTGTCTTTAGTAGTAGTTGTCCTGGATGCAACAGGTCCTTGAAAGCTATAAGGGCATTTTGTACAGCTAGCATCTCTTTTTGATTGATGTGAAGATGCCTTTGTTCTGCGGGCCACTTGCCCTGAATACATTTTCCTGCCATGTGTGCTCCCCAGGCGTAATCCGATGCATCTGTTGTCAGTGTTTGTCTGGCTGTGGGTTGAGTGAAAGGCTGTCCCTTGTTGAGGTGACAAGCTTGAGCCCACCATCGAAACTCCTGTTGAAGGCAAGGTATTAGTGGTATAACTGTTTCCAAACATTGACAGTGTTGAGACCATACATTCTTTAGATACCATTGTAGTTTCCTCATATGCAGTCTGACATACGGAATTAGTAGTATGCAAGATGCCATGAATCCCAAGGTCTGCAGAATTTTTCTTGCAGGGAGTTGGGTCTTTGTTGCCATCAAGTGAAAGTATTGTGTCAGTTGTCCTTGCTTGTCTGGCATGAGAAAAGCCATCTGGGCCGTTGTGTTCAAGCTGGCACCCAGGAATATTATCTCTTGTGAGGGCACTAGTTTTGATTTCTTCTCGTTTACTGTGTACCCCAGGCAACTTAACTTTTTTACAAACACCAGATGCTGTTGAAGAATGTCCTTGCTCTCTGCTTGAATCAGGCAGTCGTCCAGGTATGGGGAAATTTGAATTCCTTTCTGCCTGCAAAATGCAATTACTGGTGTCAGGCACTTTGTGAAGACCCTGGGCGCAGTAGATAATCCAAAGGGCAGTGCAGAGAATTGATAGTGCATTGGACCAGCTAAGAACCTGAGGTATCTTCTGCAGTTTTGTCTCATAGGGACATGCAGGTATGCCTCCTTGAGGTCCAAAGTCACGAGCCAAGCTTGCTTGCCCAGCATGGGAAGAAGCTGCTGTAATGTCAACATTTTGAATTTCGGAACATCAAGGTAACTGTTTAGTTAAGAAAGATCCAGAATAGGCCTCCAGGCTTTGTCTTTTCTGGGAACCAGAAAGAGTCTTGAGTAAAATCCTTGCCCTTGTTCCTGTGGTGGTACCCTTTGAATAGCTCCTATGTTCATGAGTGCCATAATTTGTTTTTGGGCCTCTGCCCATTGATTTAGTGGCAGATTTGGTATTCCTTTTAATCTTGGCAGAGTGTGAATGTGGAACCTGTAACCTTTTGAAATAATATTGAGAACCATTTGTCTTGGGTGATCATATGCCAATTGTGATAAAAAAGTGCCAGTTTTCCTCCCAAAGGGGCTGCCAAGAGTGAGTTGTTTGGCAGCTGGACTGGGAAGTCATTGGGGCTGTTTTTTACATGGTTGGTGCCTGTCGTCCCCTTCTTTCTGGCCTGATGCACCCCATTGTCGAGGCCTGTAAGGACCTTGTGGTTGACCTCTACCACTTGGCCGTCTGTATCTGCCCCTTTGAGGTCTGTCTAACTGGAAAGGACCAATTCTTTGTTGGCCAGTTTCTACTAAATCGAGGAGGCTGAACCTGTAAGAAATCCTTCACTGTTTGCATAGATTTTGCCTTATCCTCCATTTTCTTTAATACTTCTGCCTTAACTCCAAATAAAATATTCTGCTGTAAAGGTGCATCCAGTAATTTAGCTTTAACATGATCTGGTAACGTATCTTCTTTTAACCATGCATGTCTTCTAATGGCAGAGCCTGTAACTGCTGCTCTGCATGAGGCCTCTAAAGAATCAAAACCACATTGCAAAGTATGCTTTCCCACTTGTTCAGCGGCATGCAATAAATCCCACTTTTCTTTAAAATTAGGAGGATCTGTATCTGGAAGCATTTTTTGTTTCAACTGAGACATCAAAAATTGCTGATATTTTAGCATGTGAAACTGGCAATTTAAGGCTCTCATTGCTAAAGTTGCAGACGTATATACTTTCTTTCTCCATCTGTCTAGTGCTCTGGAATCTCTGTCAGAGGGAACTGGGTTCTTTGATGATGAGGCCTTAACCCCTTTGGGTCCCTGAGAAATAGTTTCAGGATCAGCAACAAGGCTTTTATACAAAAAATTTGTGAGAGTCAGGGACTCTATAATATCTGTCCGGTTTAAGTGGAGCTGGAGGTAAGGAATCAGGATTTAAGCTGGATTAAGTGTATACATCATCCACAATATCTAGCACTGGCGGAATAGCCAGGGGTCTGTGTTGAGGTAATAATAGGAAGTCTCTGAGCCTTTTCTTGGATTCTGAATAATCCTGGCCTTCCCAATGGAAATGCTCCCTCATGGTATGTAAGGTTTCCCCAAAGGAGTAGTCATCAGGCGGCGAGGCTGATGGAATAGATTCCTCAGCATCAGAATCCTCATAAGGGGGTAAAGAATATCCCAGGTCTGAGGATGAATCTGAGGAAATGGACCCCTGGTCGGATGAATCATAACCTGCATCCTGTCTAGGCCTTTTATCAGATGGGGGATGGGAACTCCTGATCAGAGTGATTAGGTCTTTGGCCATTTTGAGCATTTGTTTCTTAGGCATGGAGGCCTGTCCTGGAAAATGCTGTACTTCTTTCTTAGTTTTTAAAGGAGGCTTTGACTTAGAAGAGGGTTTAATGCTTAGCTGAGTAGGTCGGAAGACACCCTCTGAAGCTGCGGGTAGTTCAGGTACTCCGGATCCCTCTGCAGGATCAGTTTCGGTCTGCTGAAAAGCTAGTGCGTCCGAAGGCCCAGCCATCTCCACGTGGGGGTCGGGGGCGGCCTGTGGTTCTGCAGAAGCGGTCGTCAGGGGCTGCGAAGGCACCTCACTGAAAACCGGAGAACCGGTGACTGGCCTAGAAGAGGCTTCATCGTCAGTTTTGGGCCTTGGATGCCTGTCCTTGTGTCTTTGCGCTTTTTATGAATACCGGTCGTCGGAATTTCCGACGGCATGGTATAATTAAATTTTCTGCCAAAGTAATGTCGGACAAAATCAAACCGACGTTTAATAGTGCGCTTATTAAACCTAGCACAAAACCGACAACCAGTAACGTTGTGGTCTGGGCCTAGGCATGGGATACAATAAGAATGGAAATCCTTATGAGGTATTTGCTTCCCACAAGAAATACAGTTATTAACTTTTACTGACATCGGTCTGAGGCAAGAAAACGTTTCCCAACGGGGTACTTAGCTTTGTAGAAGACTTCGGTTCTGGATTCGGAATGAAAATCTCAGGAGTAGGCCGACCGGCACTTGCGAACTGCTTTTGCTTCAGGCACCGCGTGGCAAGAAAGACTGAAGAAAATGGCGTCGGCTGCATCTTATATACCCCTGTCACACTGACGTCAGGGAGGAGGCGACAGCAACCGACACCGGACCAAGCCTTTGGAACTCAGGCCGGCTGGGGAACCGCCTGATGGCAGGATAACCCAAATGTAATGACTGCAGCAGTGTCACACGATGAACATCCACCTCTTCTTCCCATTTTTGCAGATGAGGTCAGGGTGTCACTTCTGCAGTGACAATCATCTAGAACCAAGGTTTACACCACTGGGTGGCTAGCCTTACTGCTTTAGTTCTTTCACACCACACCACAACCTTGCATGCAGGCTCACAACTATGGCCAATTTAGACTGTCCAATGCAGCTACTGCATGTATTTGTAATGTGAGAGGAAAACAGAGTACCCAGAGGAAATCCAGGCAAACAGAGGGAGGACATATAGACTCCACACAGAAGGCATCCCAGATGAGGAATGAACTGGGGAACCTCTTGCTGTCAGGCAAAAACACTATCCACTGCCCTGCTGTGCCACTCAAATCTAAGTCCACTTACTGAATGGCAATGCACCACACACAATCTACTGCCTACAATCTTAGCTCGCCATGTCTGAGCTTCCATATGGGGGGGGGGGTCTTACTTGGCTTACCCTGTTTCTCCCCACTCCCTTTCTTGTTACATGTGGTATGGTCTCTGGGTAGGGATGCAATGTGGGATTGCGGCATACCACTCTACATCCACAGCAGCTCTACCTAGCCACTGACACCCACTGACCACACCCTCCTCTGGCAACATCTCTAGCCTCCACCAGGAAGCATCTTCAAGGGATGCCCACATACCACCCTCGCATCAGGATGAGTATGTCTATTCCTCCCTACTTCTCAGTCAGTCACTGGAGAAGCTAACCGATCCTGGGTCACCTGGGGGGTGTCTTACTTGGCTTACCCTGTTTCTCCCCTCCCCTCCTAATTATGTGGTATGGTCCCTGGGTAGCCATGCAATGTGGGCTTGCGGCATACCACCCTACATCCATGGCAGCTCTACCAAGCCCACTGCCACCCACTGACCACGCCTCCTCTGGCAATATCTCTAGCCTCCACCAGGGAGCATCATCAAGAGATGCCCGCTTACCACCCTCCCCCCATGATGAGTATGTCTATTCCTCCCTACTTCTCTGTCAGTCACTGGAGAAGCTAATCAATCCTGGGTCACCTGGGTCATAGCCTCTGGAGTGGTTAGTACTACGTCTAAGATTACACCAACCTAGATAAAACTGAATAAATGCATTTCCTTTTTTTCCAAGTCGGTGTAACCTCAGAAGTATTTATAGACATTAGAGGTGTTAGGGCACAGCCCCCTGCAGACACTCTAATATTACTTACTATTAATATTGAGGATTAGTCAAATGGGACAGCAGAGTCAAATGGGACAGCAGGATTGTCTGGTCAATAGGTTGGGCACTGGCAAGTGCACAGTTCACCAAGATCGAGAAGATGCCAAAAGACAACGAGAACCAGTGAAGATACAAAATGCAACTTACAGGTATAATGCAGAGGTCAGCCCTTCCCTCACTCCAAATAAAGACACATCAGATGTATAACTATGAAGATGACACAAAGTACAACAGAGAAATGTTTAAGTTGTCAACTCACTACCAGAAATAAAAGACTAATAAGAATGAGTATTGTATTCGGTGTCAAGATGAATGCAGTGTTTAATGATAGAATAAATATTATCTTGGGAGATACTGCTGTGACACTGTATAACTGGGTCACAGTTCTAATGGCCAGGGTAACATTTATTCCAAATTAAACAAAGACAACTCTGGCCTCTGGCTTAGATAGAAGCAGTGTTATTTGTTTTTAGCTTGAAAGCTCCCTCTGTGGAAAGCCTTGCATACCTTTGAGTGCCCATCTTTTGGTTTTACTGCTTTCAACTCCTTTGTTTGTGAAACAGTCTGCTAATTAATTCTTTACTGCTAACCATAAGACTTAGTCAAACTTCTCAGAATGAATTACTGCTATTACACTAAATACATGCAACATGTATTCTCTTCTCAGAAACAAGTTTAGTAGACTTATCACTGTCCACCAATGAACAGTTATAAACATATGAAAGAAAGCAAATGTCCACATACATCATCTGAAGAGATCTGTAGCAGTGTCTTCGGAGTTCCTTATCTACAAATAAAATCAATGCAGGAAGCAAGTGGCACACTCACCTTGTACTTATTATGCCATCAGGAGGAGCCACATTTGACCAGTTAAGCACAGCATCTCCCAGCCCACAGATGCATTTCATTTGCAGTTCTACACTGTTCTCCCATTTTTACTGATGTAAAGGCCAAATGTGTATGTCAAGCTGTTGCTCAACATCCATGTTTACACTTCGCCTCTAGATTTCACACTCCATTCTACTCTCCTTGATTTTCCCTATAGCTCCTAACTGGAGAGTCCCTGAGGTACTCCTTCTCTGTGTGGCCTGCTTACTTCTCTGGGAGTCTGCTGTGCAGCTCAGTTTAACATCGACCCTGGGAAATAAAGAACCCTACGGGAAGCTTCAACTGAGGTAGCAAAGCCATCACCTTATGGCACATACTAATCAAGTTCCCTGATCAAAAAACTTACAATGATGTCAGCACACACAAGTGCATTCCTCTGCCCACCAATGTTTTTGTTTCTTTGCTTCCTTATTTACTTCTCTTCTGGCTGAGACATCTGTAATCAATGCTCGACTTTGGGCAACAATGCAAATAACATAAAAAGAACTAATGAATAATTAGGAGGACTAGATAACCATTTACGCGATTCACAGACCCTAACAACCATTTGAAATGCTCCATCAGATTTAAAGTTTCCCCAAAGGGCAAGATCCATCTGAGGAGAGCCCAATGACATGCTTTTTACCATTCATATCAAACCCTACTTGATGGCAACAGTTAAGATGACACCCTGACCCCATGTAGAAAATGGGGAAAAAGGGGGTTGTTGCTGTTTATGATGATGATCATGATGATGATGATGATGACGATCAAAGCCTAAGTAGGAGGAGACCCGAGTGGAATAAGTCAAGTCTTCTTCATCCAATTCTGAGAAAAAGGAAATCTGGAGGAGCTCCTCCCAGTACCAATGGGTGAGTCATACAGAGACTGATTCTTCCGCCATGCATTCCTTACGGAACTTTTTTTTTACTTACAGAATCGTCTGCTGCAAAGGCTGGAGGTGTTAGCATTAGGTCTTTGGTCAATGTATTTGGGAAGGAGGCACCTGTCCAGAGACCAGAGTCAAGACTAAAGTTTCCAGAAACTTTCAGATGGGGTAGATCCTCTACGAAGATCCTCTCATGTCACAGCCAAAATTTGCTCAGGAGAAGCATCCATCATTGGTGCCTGGAAACTGATCTGTCCTGGAGGTCTCAATGACTTCACAAGAGACCTATTTATAAATAATACGCATAACATGACTGTCTGTTCTCTTTTCCTTTTTTCACTGCCTTCTCCCTAGCCCCCTTCCCTCTAGTATAATCAAAATAAAAAAAATACTCTGTCTACAGCTCAAACTAACTATAAGTGCTACCATCATCTTCTAAACTTTAAAAGCATCTTCAAGGACTCTGTGGAACTGTTGGCTAAGTTTTCAATGATTAACACATCTCCAGCTTAGTGTAGTCCTATGAATCTAAAAGGTCAAGAGACATGGGAATAAAAATGCAACAGGCCGCAAGGTCAGGGGTAAACAAGGAGGCATGTCATCAGAACTAATCAGGCCTCAATTACTGCAGTTATATTAAATATGGATATATGTATACGTGTGCGCACGCACACACCCACCCACCCACAGAGTAAGGAAGTACAACAGAAGATGCTCCTATTCACAGAAAGCTAGGGAAGTTGCTGGAGCTTCAGAGGAAGGGAAAATAAGAAAAGGCATGGATGGTGACCCTGGAACTCAATTCTAAAATGAGTGACAGAGAAAGAGAAAACAGCCAGCTTCAAGACTGCCTAGGAGAACAGAATAAAGGGTGACAAAGGGAAAAGCAGTCTTGATGAAGGATAGGAGGTCTTAAAAGTCTACACATTTGCATATTTTGTATCCAAGGGCACACATACAACACTAATACACTGCACAACTCACACAATAACATTGTGATCAAGTTCACTTCTGGACAGAAGGCCTGTGGAAATTTCCAAAAGGAAGCACCAAAAATATTAGAATTGTACAGTGTCCACAAAATAGGGGTTTACAGAGAACAATTTCCAACACTGGAGTTTCAGCTTTTGGCATTAAGGACAAACACAGACAGCAACAATGCAAAAACTGAGAATGCAAATTAAAAATAAAAACCACAACCAGGCAGTGGCAAACTGTATGCTGCAAACATTGAAGCTTGCTCATAAGGTGACAGACTGGCTCAAGACCCTCTTCCACACCCATACTGTCAAACAACCTGTACATTTAGATAAGTGAAAAAGATAAGTTTCTCGTTAAATGCAAAATAACCGCATTTCTGAAATGTCTGATTATGAAAATAAGCCTCATGTGGGGTGAACGAGTATGAAAAATTACAAAGCTTGTGCATGGGTGATCAGGAAGGTGGAGATAGGCTAGAGACTAGACGATGAAACTTTAACAACTCATTCACTCCAATGGAGCTCAGGAAGTTTGCACTGTAACTTCCAATGGGCGGAGCCTAAGCCTTTTGACAGAATCAAATTATGTCCTCATATTTCAAACAAATGCTCATATCTCTGGAACCATAGGGGTTATTGCAAGAAGTATCAATGGCAAACCCTTCTGCATGAACTATTTTTACAGTGGTAGCATTCTTTGGGTTCAGGTCTTCAACTGAGTTTTATAAGTCACAGCAAACACACTATTACATTTGTAATATTTTGTAAACAACTTGCAATATATCTCAACAATCACTCAAGTTACACAGATACTGTCAAGCAGCATATTATTCACCAAGCTGAGAGCTTTCATACGAGGCTAATGAGTTCTGTCTGTGTTACTTGGTTGGTGAGATATTTAGAAAAAAAATGGAAAAATTATATCTATATAAATTTGTATCATAAAAACAATTAATATCTATTTACCTATACTAGACCATCGTCAAATATTAATGCAGTTAAGTTTACCATTGTGTAAGCTTTAAGATGAAATCTTTTAAAAGTTTAAACACAGCATGGTTTTGGAATTATTGATGCAAATATGAACAAGCAATATTTGATGCCTGGAGGTGTCAGTAGGAGGTAAGTGCAGATGCACCTGGATGCATCACTCGGATGTAACGAGTTAAGACCTGTACTTCAGTCAATGGGAGGGGCAGTACTACATTCAGTCATGTTACTGGTCAATATTAGCTGAAGTGGGATGCCCTAACATATCAGGATCATGCCGGCAATATTAGACGCATAAATATGTAACATCAGATACGCCAAAGTGGGGGGAGAGAAAACTCCACAACAACATAACCTGTCCACTCTAAGGAGTGTCTGGTCAGCTTTGCATGCATTGCTGCTGACCTCCATGACTTCTTACTCAACATCACATCATGGACATTGGGAGACTGCTTTTAGAAACTAGCAGGTATAAAGGAAGCAGGCTAGAATCCAACAGTTCAAATGCATGAATTAAGCACTTTCCTAACACTAGACATCAATCAAAGCAGAAGCTAGGGTGAAGCTGCTGCCTTAACAATGCCTCGAGGATACAGTTTACGCAACAGGATCAGGAACTTAACCAACCTGACAATGTTGTTCAGCCAGTTTGGGTTTTGATTTACTTTCTGAGTAACTACATACTTACCGTGCATGTACATTATGTTCTGAGAGCTCTTCCCCTGTTCTCTATAACCTGGTGATCGCTTGCAGGTTTTACCTGATGAACTACTTGTGAAACTGTTTTCTCTGACATCAAGAGACTGTTGAGAACACACCAAACATAACTCATTTGATTCCAAATTAAATAATGCAACAGACAGCATCTAA
The DNA here is from genome assembly GCF_019279795.1 of Protopterus annectens. NCBI lineage: Eukaryota > Metazoa > Chordata > Ceratodontiformes > Protopteridae > Protopterus > Protopterus annectens. Next base: position 799,254,139 of record NC_056739.1, on the reverse strand, counting down.
CTTGCTAAGCAATACCCAACCAAATGCAGAGCCTGGAATAAAAATTAAGTTTGCTTTTTGGCTTTTAATTTCTTTCTTGTTTTTTTTATTAATTTTTAAACAGCTAAGTGACCCTTTTCAGCCATGATTCAAAATGCAAGGTAAGGATTAATACATAAGGACAGTTCAGAGTAGTCAATCAACCAGTTGTTCTTTTGTGAAATGCAGACAAACTCCCCACAGGCAGTGACTGGAGGCCTGGATCGAACTCTGGACTTGTGAGACAAGTATCTTAACCACTGAGCCATTGTGCTACATTCTTCACTTACATCACCATAGCAACTGTGACAAAAGTCTCCCAACATTATTGAAGCAAAAAATAAAACAGGTGTGAAAAAAGGTGACACCAATGTTTCCAGCAGATGTCTTTATGCAATACCATCACGTTTCCACATTGAGATACTAGTCCTTGCAAACACATCTCAGTTACTGACCATCCTGTGTTCAGAACATAAATATTTGATACAGGAAAAGAATTACTCAGCTTCTTGGGTCTCCATGCCAATAATACTGGGGGTGGGGAATAACAGAATTTTTGCCAACGGCAAATGCAGAAGAGACTGCTTAAGAGTTTATCTCACTCAAGGTTATCTCCTTCAAATCAATCCAACTTTAAATATACTGCAGTAAGTCCCCCGGAACTCCCTTTCAGACAAGGTGGTAAACAAAAGCAGTAGCTCCTTCTTCAGAAAGACTTGAGAGATGGGCATAAATGCACCCCCCCCAAAAAATACTGCACTCATACAGGAACGCCAGGCAACCAATGACTCCAGTCTGTGTGGGTAAAATCAAAATGATATCATATTCATAAAGGGTTCCTGCCTCTAGTCTAAAATAAAATGTAGACTGAAAAATTTAAAACATTTTTCTTCACCTTCCTGGCAACATATTTAGTAACTAATTTACTAAAGAGCTGTGTAGGTTAAAAAATACTTCATGACGTCTCAAATCCACATTTGTCTACTAGTAAGGAACTCTTTATAAGAACAATGATTTCCGTTGTCGACTCAAATCCAACCAAGCATACACTCAGTACAATAGTGAGGAATTTGTTCATCAAACTGCATCACAACCATACGTCAACAGACTAATACCATTTGCTCACACATCACGTACTTCTGAGTTACTTTAATGACTTTCCAGGAAACTACTGCACCCACCTAATTCAGAAAACAAAGGCTAATTTCTTTTATCAGATTCCCTCCTACCATTAAAGGGCAGTAAGCATGCCTGACACCTGCTCACCAGCTGATTTTTCATCTAGACTTTTGCCCATAGCCGGCCTTAGGCATAGGCCAATTAGGCGGCCGCCTAGGGCACCGCTCTAGCAGGGGCACTTTTCCAGTGTTTATTTGGTATAGGTAGACCAGGATGGGGGCACCAGGTGGTGTGGTAGGGGGCACCGTGAAGCCCTGTTGCCTAGGGCACCAGTTGACCTAAGGCCGTTCCTGCTTTTGCCACTATATCTGGGCAAGTCATACAAGGCATTTTACCTATATCCACCAAGTCTACAGTGTTTCTTTTATGTTCTCTATAAATACACAGATGTAGATATCAGGCCAGCCATTACCATGACCTTACCCAATCACTCCCTCACCGGGTCCTTACTCATTGCAATTCCACTTCCACTATAAAATACTTTCACTGGCTACTACTTACAGATCTCAGAGGAGGTGAATGGAATAAAACCATGTAAGTAACATGACAGAAACTCAGCCCTTAACGAGTTCTTAACAAATGCCCATGTCCTGTCAACTGTAATATGAGCAAGACAGTTCTGAGTGCAAAAGAGAAGCCTGGAAATAGTGTACCAACTACATAACCACTTCTACAGAACCAATAGAGGTGTTACATGGTGCTCACCCACCCCAGCAATGAAAAAGGTGTTAGCAGTAGCCCAGCTGCATAACCATAAGTCAAGGGCTAGGGGAGAATGGGGGGATTTAGTAGCAACAATTGGCATGAATTTCACAGGACAGTTGTTTCCTAGTCTAGGAGACACTGCTCTACTACAATAACATATGTGGGGTAGATCCCTTGTGTTGAGTGGAGGTCTACACAGAACGGCAGGCCAGACTAGTGGTCAGGCCACTGTGCATACATACCAAGCTGGCACTGCTATACACAACTCAGACACAAAACAGCCCTTTCCCCACGACTGCTGGTTGCCATGATGCCCACCCACCAGCCCTCGACCTACAAGAAAATGAAAAGCTACCTCCCTAACTTCATACCAATACACACTATTTCTGTGATACAGTATTGCACCATAAATAAATTGGTTTCATGATGAAATGCTGGGCTACTGATGCTGCCTTTAGTAAACCAGAAAATACTCTGTATATGGTCGACAGCGCTTCTAAGCTGAAAATCTTGTAAAAATCTTAATTTCTCAGAGGAAGCAGTAATACAGCTCAGATCCTCCAATGGTTCTGGGATACACAAGCAGAGTCCTTTGCCATATTTATTAAAGGACTTCATCAACATCACATTACTAAATAAATGTTTTCTCACATCTTCCCTTACCTACACATTAAAAAGTTAACAGAACAACTTTTGTATCAACATGCATTTTCTGAACAACAAGTAATCCTCAGTAACTTAAACCTGCAATCTGTTTAGTACAACGTGCAGCAGCAAAGGCAGACAAGCTGTGGGTACGAACCACGGAAGAGTTACACATTACAAATGTGTACAGCACAGAATGTGGCTATTTTGTTTTATGGGCATTCTTTGTATGAAATCAAAGGACATTTACATGATGTTTGCAAAATTGTTACTGATATGGACAATTTGGAAGAAGATTCTTGCTCAAGAACATGTTTAAGTAAATTTACTACATGCCATGTTTCTTTCACTATCCTCATAAACAAATATCAGACAAGGACACAGAATGTACCAGTCCCTTTGGGGTAGGGGTATGAAGGAACTCTATATATAAAAGTACAGTTACTATGAGATGAGTGACAAAAATATGATTAGTTGGGGGCAGTTTACATACATATGTAGCCAAAAGTAACAATGTATCTTTCTTAGCTATGTTTAACAAATTTCTTTTTATTAAATATTTGTTCACAAAATATGCAGAAAAAGATAACAAGGCATATACATGTGGTGCAGTTGACGTTACAGAGTGCATACCATAAGCATGTAATAATAGATGTTCATCGTGTTTCACTGTTGCAGTCATTACACTTGGGGTATCCTGCTGGCAGGCTACCCGCAGTCGGCCTGAATTCCAAAGTCCTGGTCCGGCATCGATTGCTGTCGCCTCTTCCCTGACGTCAGTGCGCCAGGGGTATAAAAGATGCAGCCGATGCCATTTTCTTCAGTCTTTCTTGCCGCGCGGTGCCCGAAGCAAAAGCAGTTCGCAAGTGCTGGTCGGCCGACTCCTGAGATTTTCAAAACCGAATTTCAGATCCAAAGTCTTCATTAAAGCTAAGTACCCCGTTAGGGAAACTTTTTTCTTGCTCCAGACTGATGTCAGAAAAAGTTAACAATTGTATTTCTTGTGGGAAGCAAATACCTCATAAGGATTTTCATTCTTAATGTATTCCTTGCCTAGGCCCTGACCATGACGTTGCTAGCTGTCGGTTTTGTGCTAGATTTAACCAACGTACTATTAAGTGTCGGTACATTTTGCCCTTCATTACTTTGGCCGAAGATTTAATTATATAATGCCGTCGGAACAGCCGATGACCAGAGTTTATAAAAAGCGCAAGGAAAAGGAAAAGGACAGGCTTCCGAGGTCCAAAACCGATGACGAGGCCTCCGCTAGGCCAGTCGCCGGTTCTCATTGAGGTGCTTTCGCAGCCCCTGATGCCCGCTACCTCAGAGCCACAGGCCGCTTCCGACTCCCACATGGAGCTGACTAGGCCTCGGATACTCAAGGTATTGGACACTAAGAAACTATTCCCTCAGATGGGTCTGGAGCCGCTGAGCAGGTATCGGCTTCTGAGTGTGTTTTCAGACCTACACTTTTATATGTAAAGTCAATCTCAGCTTCAAAGGCAAAGACTAAAGCAGCTCTAAAAACAAAAACAAGTACAGCATTCTCCTGCACAGACTTCCATGCCTAAAAACAGATGCTTAAAATGGCCGAAGACCTAACTACTTTGATCAGGGGTTCCCATGCCCCTCCTGATAACAGGCCTAGGCAAGAGACAGAATATGAATCTTCAGATCAGGTTTCCATTTCCTTTGACTCCTCTTCTGAACAGGGATACTCCCTTCCTCCCTATGAGGATTCTGAAGCTGAAGAGTCTATTCCTTCAGCCTCTCCTCCTGAGGATTATTCTTTTGGGGAAACCCTTCATACCATGAGGGAGCACTTTCACTGGAAGAGCCAAGATTATTCAGAATCTAAGAAAAGGTTCAGAGACTTTCTTTTACTACCTCAGCACAGACCTCTTGCTATTCCACCTGTTCTAGACATAGTAGATGATGTATTTTCAGAGTCCAGCCTGTCTCCTGACCCTTTACCCCCTGAACCAGTTAAGCCAGACAGATACTACAGGGTTCCAGATTCCCACAAATTTCTATATAAAAACCCTGCTGCTGACCCAGAAACTATATCTCAGGGTCCCAAAGGGGTCAAGGCTTCCAGTGCAAAAAACCCTGTCCCCATAGGGATTCTAGGGCACTGGACAGATGGGGGGAAAAAGTTTACACTTCTGCTACCTTGGCTGTAAAGGCTTTAAATTGTCAGTTTCATATGCTTACATATCAGCAATATTTAATGTCACTGCTAAAACAAAAAATGTTGACAAATTCTGACTGCCCAGAAAACAAGGAAATGCAGGATTTATTGCATGCAGCTGAACAAGTGGGAAAGCTTACTTTGCAATGTGGTTTTGATTCACTGGAGGCCTCTTGCAGGGCCGCTGTTACGGGTACTGTCATTAGAAGGCATGCTTGGTTAAAGGAACAAAATCTGCCTGATCATGTTAAAGCAAAATTATTGGATGCTCCTTTACAGCATGATACTTTGTTTGGAGTTAAGGCAGAAGAGGTGCTGAAGAAAATGGAGGATAAAGCAAAATCTATGCAGACAGTTAAGGATTTCTTACAGGTACAAACACCCAGATTTAGCAGGAACTGGCCTTCAAAGAATTGGTCCTTTCCAGTGTCAGACAGGCCACAGAGGCAGATACAGACGCCCTAGAGGCAGATCCCAGCCCCAAGTCTCATACAGGCCTAAACAATGGGGTGTTTCTACCTCCAAAAGCGGAGAAGACAAATCACAGCCATATAGAAAACAGTCCCAATGACTTTCCTCTGCCAATACCAAGCACTTATCTTTTGGCAGCCCCCTTAGGGGGAAAACCAGCACTTTTTTCACAAAATTGGCATATAATCACCCAGGACAAATGGGTCTTGAATGTAATGTCCCAGGGCTACAGGTTCCACTTTCACACCCTGCCAAAGGCAAAAGGTATGCCAGACCTGCCACAAAATCAATGGGCAGAGGCACAAAAGCAAGTTACATCCCTCATGGACATGAGGGCCATTCAGCGAGTACCACAGCAAGAGCAGGAACACGGATTTTACTCAAGACTATTCCTGGTACGCAGAAAGAACAAAGCCTGGAGACCAATACTGGACCTGTCTATTCTAAACACTTTTCTGGACGTTCCAAAATTCAAAATGTTGACTCTGCAGCAGCTTCTGCCCATGCTGGTCAAGAAGGCTTGGCTTGTAACTTTGGACCTAAAAGAGGTATACCTGCATGTCCCAATCAGACAATCTTGCAGACGATACCTCAGATTCATAGCTGGCTCAATGCACTACCAATTCTCTGCACTGTCCTTTGGCTTATCTACTGCGCCCAGGGTCTTCACAAAATGCCTGGCACCAGTAATTGCTTTCTGCAGACAAAGGGGAATTCAAATATACCCTTACTTGGACGACTGCCTTATTCAAGCAGAGAACAAAGACATTCTACTGAGGCATCTGGCGTTTGTAAAAAGATTACTAATTTGCTTAGGGTACACGGTAAACGAAAAGAAATCAAAAACATCTCCTTCATGTTGATATGTAGATGCTGTAGTCTGGCAGGCCACTTGTCTTGTATCCACTTTCCATTTAGATGAGCTCCCCAAGCAGTGTCGAGGGCATCTGTCGCTAAAATCTGACTCTCCCTCTGGCCGGTCACAGAGAGTCCCCTTGTTTAGGTGACATTTCTGAGCCCACCACAAAAGATTTTTTTTGAGGGGTTATATGAATTATGAATGAGTGAACAGAATCTTGGCAGTGCTGTGTCCATACATTTTTGAATACCATTGCAGCTTCCTCATATGGTATTGCAGTTTGGCAACACAAGAAGATGCCATGAACCAGATACCATGAACCCCTAATGCTTTGCAGTCCAGCCTTGGACTGATGAGATAGTTGATGGAAAGTTGACTCTTTCTTTTGTGTTGACGGGGTTAAAAAAAAGGGGCTGTAAGCTGTATTACCCAGCTGTTCAGTCTCACATGTCTTGAGAGGTACTAACTTGGACTTTATTTCGTTCTGGGAATACCAGAATACCTAGGCATGCTATGACATATTCCAGATGCTGTAGTAGAAGGTCTTCTCTTGAGTGAGCCATCAGAGGATGGTCGTCCAAGTAAGATAGATTTGAATGCCTTGAAGCCTGAAGCTAAGCTATCACTATCAGAACCCAATACTCTAATACTCTGGAAGCAGGGCAATAAAATGAAGGGCAAGAGATGCAGAGATGAATGAAAGAAATCTCAGTTCGCAGCATAGATCTAGCCTTATAGGCACATGACATGAAGGTAGGCTTGAAGCTTCCTTGAGATCCAAAGTATCCTCCCCTTATTCAGCAGCAGAGCAGAGTAACAGTCTTATGCCAACATCTTGGGAATGTCAGATAAGGAGAGTTGATAGATAAATATAAATCCAAAAATTGGTCTCACGTGTTTCCTTCTTTGGTAGAGAAGAACGAGAGCCGAGGCAACTCTGATACCTCTGATGGCTGAATGGCCTGGCGTGGGAGTATATGTGGAACTAACTTGAAACTGAGCCTCTAGCCTTTGTGGAGGAGGAACATCTGGCATGCCTTTGAAGCAGGAGGGCATTGTGTGGAAATAAAATCTGTAACGTGATGAATGATATCCAGCACCCATCTGTCTTGAGTGATTAAATCCCTTTTTTTTTTGAAAGAGACAATCTTCCTCCCAAAGGAGCTGCCAGGCAGAGGAGAGAGCAGGTCAACAGCTGAAAAGTGGGGTCATTGGTTCTGGACTGACCCCCTGCCCTCACCAGACTCTGAGGAAGACTGAGCTGTCTGTCTGTCTGATCTAACCTTGAGCCCTGCCCCGCCCACGTGAACCCTGCCCCTACCCTACCCTAGACTGGGAACCATAGCCACCACAGTCCACCAGTTTCTACTATTTAAACCTAACTTGGCAAAAACACCTAAAAATCTTTGTAACAGTCTAAGACTTCATTTTGTCCCTCCTTTTCTTTAAAACTGCTGTCAAACTGTCCAAACAACACATCAGACTGTAAGAGGAGCATCCAAAATCCTGCAAATAACAATTCAGCTATTCTTCCAGGCTTCAACCCAGGCATGCGAACGAACAGAAGAAGTAGCAGCAGCAGCCAGGAGACATCAGAACATCAAAACAACCTGCACTGCACTTTCTTACCCACAAGAATTCAGACACATGAACCTCAATCCAGCAATTCTTACCACTACCACCCGCCAAAATCAATCCACCTTAGATTTCAATTGTGAAAGATAGATCTGTCTTCAGCATATAGAAACTATGAATTCCAAGCCCTACTTCATGGCTAGAGAAGTGGAAGATATATGCCTCTTTATCGGTACAGTTGCAAGTCTTCCACAGAAGACTCTGAAGCCCGTGAACACTGTTCAAAACTCAAAACTCCTGTTCCACCCTAGGGCCTCTTATCAGGGGGGGCATAGACTAATCAGAGTAATCAAATCTTCTGCCATTTTAAGCATATATTTTATATTTTTACCCAAGAAAAATGCCAGGGCCCAGGAGAAGCCCCCAGAAGCTGAACTGAACCTACCTCTAGCAAAAAGAAGGAGAGGAGAGGCCCTAACTACCTTGGGAAGAGAGGGAAGAACAGAGAACTGTAATCTGAGCAGCCTGCTAGTACCCTCTCAAGAGATAATATTCCTGGGTGCAAGCTTAAATACAACTGCCCAGATGGCTTATCTAAAGCCAGACAAACAAAGGCAACTGACTTCTTACTTCAAAATGTTAGCAACAAAGACCCAATTATCTGCAAGAAAAATTCTGCAGGCTTTGGGCTTCATGGCATCCTGCATTCTACTAATTCCATATGCAAGACTGCATATGAGGAAAAGTACAGTTTTGTACCTACCATAAATGTAGATGTCCGAGAGGCATGCATCTGCAGTCCTTACAAATGGGTTGTCCTGTCGTCAGGCAGCCCTTCGGTCGGCCGGATTCCAAAGTCTGGGTCTGGCCTCGGCTGATGTCGCACTCCACCCGACGTCATAGCTGCAGTTATTCGGGTATAAAGGTATCAGCCGACGCCATTTTCCTCAGTGTTTCTTGCCCCAGATGCCAGGTGCCCTCTAGGAAGGCTAAATTTGGATAAATGCAAATGGTTCCAAATAGTAGAGAGCAAACAAAAATAAGCATGTATGTACATATATACAAACAAATACACCATAATAGATTCCCCCAGCTAGCTACAAGATGGGCAAATACCCTAGGAGTACCACAGAGGGGAAGGAGGGTGGGTAATCCTGACTGCAGATGCATGCCTCTTGGACATCTACATTTATGGTAGGTACAAAACTGTACTATGTCCTTCAAGGATGCATCTGCAGTCCTTACAAATGGGTAGAATACCATAGCCAAACTGGGGGAGGAGGAGAAATAAGATTATGGTGTAGTTAAGATCTCTTGCAAAACAGCAGTTGCAAAACCTGCTCGGGATCTGGAGTATAAGGGTAGATTATAATGCTTGGCAAATGTATGCACGGAGCTCCAAGTAGCAGCCTCTAAAATGTCTTAGGTAGCCACTCCTCGTAAAAAAGCTGTGGTAGTGGCTGTAGCTCTTGTAGAGTGAGGTCTGATGTTTTCTGGAGTTTTCTTCCCATGGTGAGAGTAACAAAATCTAATGCAATTTCCTATCCACTTAGAGATTGTCTGTTTTGAAATTGCTTTTCCTTCCATTCCTGTTGCATATGCTACCAGTAGCTGGTCAGTTTTTCTATTGCTCTTGGTCCTGTCCAGGTAGTAGCGCCATTGTCTATGTACATCCAAGGTATGTAACAGTCTTTCTCCCTTGTTCTGTGGGTTGGGAAAGAATGTAGGCAGGTGGATAGCTTGGTTTAAAGATACCCTGGAGACCACCTTTGGCATAAACGTAGGATTAGTTCTCATGGACACTCTATCTTGATGGAAGATAAGGAAGGGCTGTACTGCCATTAATGCCTGTAGTTCAGAAACCCTTCTTGCTGAAGTGACTGCAAGCAGGAAAGCAGTTTTCCATGATAAATACTGTATTTCTGCTGATGCTGCTGGCTCGAAAGGAGGTAGTGTCAACTTTTCTAACACAAAGTTCAAGTCCCATGCGGGCAATGGTGGCTTCCTAGGAGGCTTTACATTTTTAATTCCTCTCAGAAACTGCCTGAGCAGAGGATGTGAAAAGACTGGAGGGTCCATGTTGTATTCTGCTGAAATAGCTGATGCGTGAATCTTAATGGAAGAATAGGACAGGCCATTGTGGAAGAGCTCTGCCAAGTATTCTAGGATGTTAGCTATGTTTACCAGTGACACATTTTCTCCTTTTGCTGCACTCCAAATGAGGTATCTTTTCCATTTTGCTGAATAATTTTTTTCTTGTTGAGGGTCTGCGAGCCTCCAAGATAATGTCCTTAACCCTTTGAGATAATTCTGGGTTATTTTGTCTTATGCAATGTTCCAGGCAGCCAGTTGCAATGTTTTTAGGTTTGGATGCAAGGTTTTGAAGTTGTTCTGTGTTAACAGTAAGGGAACTAGGGGGGCATAGGCCATATTTGTTCCCGAGACATACTCCTCAGTAATGGGTACCAATGTTGCCTTGGCCAGTCTGGAGCTATCAGGATGATCCTTGGACGGTCTTCTTTGATCTTCAATAGCACCTTGTGCATCAAAGGAAGAGGAGGGAATGCATATGCTGTCAGGTTTTTCCAACTGAAAGATAGGGAGTCCACCTTCCAAGCAAGTGGGTGGTATGTCCTCGTGCAGAATTTTTTCAATTGGTGGTTGTGTGGGGATGCAAATAAGTCTATTTCTGGTAGTCCCCATTTCCCTGTAATGGTTTTGAAGATGTCTGGATGCAGCATCCATTCGTGGGCATCCGTGGTAGTTCTGCTTAGGATGTCTGCCAGTATATTTTCTTTTCCTGGTACAAATATTGCTTGTAACTGAATGTTGTAGCTCAGGGCCACATTCCAGAGGTCCATTGCCATCCGGCATAGAGGGTATGAATGCGTGCCTCCCTGTTTGTTGATGTACCACATAACTGTGGTGTTGTCCGTCCTTAGCAATTGACCCTGCTGAAGAAATGGTCTGAATTGCCAATTTTACTGCCAGCATCTCCTTTTGATTTATGTGTAGGTGCAGCTGGTCTTGAGTCCATAAGCCTTGTATGCACTTGCCCAACATGTGTGCTCCCCAACCGAGGTCTGAGGCGTCCGTTGTGATGGTCTGGCTTGGTTGAGGTCTGTGGAAGGGCAGTCCTTTGTTCGATTGACAGGCCTGAGCCCACCATTAGAATTCCTGCTTCAGGCATGGAATTATTGGAATTTGGGTTTCTAGGCTGTGCTTGTGCTGAGACCATAAATTCCTTAGATACCACTGTAACTTTCTCATATGTAGCCTGGCATGTGGAATCAATATTATGCAGGATGCCATGTAACCCAGGGCTTGCAGGACTTTTCTTGCTGTTAGCTGGTCCTGCTTTGTTAATGCCATGAAGTAGAGAGGGAGTTGCTTCTGTTTTTCTGCTGTTAGGAATGCCATTTGGGTTGTTGTGTTCAGCTCTGCACCCAAGAAGGTTATCCTTTGGGATGGTATCAGCCTTGACTTTTTTATATTGACTGTGTATCCCAGAGCTTGCAGTAGATAAATGACCTTTTTCAAATCTTTTGTTAATTTGTTTTTGCTGTCCGCTTGTAACAGGCAGTCGTCCAGGTAAGGGCAAATCTGAACTCCCTGGAGCCTGCAATGAGCCATTACTGATGCCAGGCATTTCGTGAATACTCTGGGCGCAGTAGATAAGCCAAAGGGCAATGCTGAGAATTGATAATGCTCTGATCCTGCAAGAAATCTGAGGTATCTTCTGCAATTTGGTCGTATGGGGACGTGCAGGTATGCCTCCTTGAGATCTAGAGTTACCAGCCAGGACTCCTTGCCCAGCATGGGAAGAAGCTGCTGTAGGGTCAGCATTTTGAATTTTGGAACAATGAGGTATGTGTTTAGAGCGGACAGGTCTAGAATAGGTCTCCATTGGTTTTCTTTTCTTGGTACCAGGAAGAGTCTGGAGTAAAATCCTTGCCCCTGTTCCACAGACGGTACCCTTTCTATGGCTCTCATCCTTAGTAAGTGATTTATTTGTTGTAGAGCTTCTGTTTTCTGATTTGAAGGTAGGTTTGGCATTCCTCTCTTCCTTGGTAGAGTATGGAAGTGAAACCTGTAACCTTGGTCTATTGTCTGCAAAATCCATTTGTCTCCTGTGATGTAGTGCCAGTTTACTGAAAATAAGGCTAGTTTTCCGCCTAAGGGTGCTTCTAGTTGTTCCCTGGTAGGCAGTGCCAGAGCTAAGTCACTGTGATTGTCCAGTGGGAGCGGTGGTGGCTGGATCTGTGGTAGTACCTCGCTGGTTGTTAGCCTGCCATTGACGTCCCCTGTAGGCACCTCTGGATTGACCCCTGCCTCTTGGCGTCTATTCCTGCCTCTCTGGGCTCTGGAGGTGTCTGGAAAGGACCAGTTCTTGGAAGGCCAGTTCCTACTAAACCTTGGAGGCTGGACCTGCAAGAAATCCTTGACTGTCTGGACAGATTTTGCTTTGTCTTCCACCTTCTTAAGCACCTGCTGTGCCGGGGAGCCAAACAAATTAAGCTTATCCATAGGAGCATCTAGGAGCTTTGATTTAACATGGTCTGGTAAGGATTGTTCTTTTAACCATGCATGTCTTCTGATCACTGTACCAGTCACAGCTGATCTAAAAGAAGCCTCCAGTGCATCATAGCCGCATTTTAAGGAATGATTACTGACCTGCTGAATGTTATATGTACCATTTCCTGAACAGACTTTTTGTCTAATGGTTCATCCGAGGACAGTTTTTAGTTAACTGATCTAACATAAATTCCTGGTACTGAATCATGTGGAATTGACAGTTTAAGGCCCTAGCTGAAAGAGTAGCAGAAGTGTAAACTTTTTTACCCCATCTCTCTAAGGCCCTAGATTCCCTTTCAGAGGGAGGGTTTTGCAGAGGAAGCTGCTACAGCCTTGGGTCCCTGGGAAATAGTTTCAGGATCTGCAAAAGGAGCCTTATACAAATGATAATGTGTGTCCGGAACCCTGTAGTACCTATCGGGCTTAGCAGGGGCCGGAGGAAGAGAATCAGGAGCAGTACAAGCATCATTAAATGCATCATCCACAACAGTAAGTACTGGAGGAATGGCTAAAGGCCTATGCTGTGGCAAATGCAAAAAGGTTCTAAGCCTTTTCCTTGAGTCTGAAAAATCCTGGCCCTGCCATTGAAATTGTTCCCTCATAGCATGCAAGGTTTCCCCAAAGGAAAATTCCTCAGGCGGAGAGGCAGAAGGAATGGACTCTTCTGCATTAGAGTCCTCATAAGGAGAATAAGGGCCCTCTGGAGGATTTGTATTGTCTGAATCATCAGAGTCATCTGAAGAAACTGGCTCAGGGGTCTCTGCTCTAGGCCTCTTCTCTGGAGGTGGGTGAGAGGCCCTGTCTGGGTGAGGTTGGGATCCCCTGATCAAAGAAATGAGATCCTCTGCTAGACTAAGTATTTGAGAACTAGAGCTAGGCCTGTGAGAGGGGGTCTTAGCAGGTACAGATTTGGTAGATTTTGCTGCTTTAGCCCTGGCAAAAGCCTTAATCGACATGGATGCAGGGGGCCTAGCAGCTCCACGTGCAGGAGTAGAAATATCTAAAGGAATAGTATCAGATAAATCCTGTGAACCTGCAAGAGCAGGTGGGATTTCAGTAGCAGATTCAGCCATGCTGGATGAGGCCTCGGTAAGAGGTAAGCTTTCGGCCGAAGGAAGAACCGTGGACTCGGTTTCAGCCGAAACCGAGACGCTTCATGATTGGCTTAACCGCGGTTTCGGCCGAAACCGCGGACTGCGAGTGTCGGTCCTTTTCCTTTCTCTTTTTAGTTATTTGAGTAGTCGGAGGATCCGACGGCATAATGTAAGCAAAAGCGGAGCCGAAAAACTCCTCAGCAAATTCCGACCGACGTCTAAGCGTTCATCGGTTGAAAGAAGCACAGGCTAGACAAGCTGCTACGTCGTGGTCTGGGCTTAAACAAGGTAGGCAGTAAGAGTGGAAATCTTTATGAGGTATTTGTTTCCCACAAGTTAAATAGTTATTCACTTTTTCTGACATCGGCTGAGGTAAGAAAGAGTCCCCAATGGGGTACTTAGCTTTTTAGAAGTCTTCGGTAGTAGAAATCTCTGGTTCTGACCGACCGGCACTTGCGAACAGCTTCTGCTTCGGGCGCCACGCGGCAAGAAAGACTGAGGAAAATGGCGTCGGCTGATACCTTTATACCCGAATAACTGCAGCTATGACGTCGGGTGGAGTGCGACATCAGCCGAGGCCAGACCCAGACTTTGGAATCCGGCCGACCGAAGGTCTGCCTGACGACAGGACAACCCATTTGTAAGGACTGCAGATGCATCCTTGAAGGACATCTACAATGGTATCTAAAAAGTGTTTGGACTCAACATTGCCACAGCCTGGAAACATTAATTACCCTCATTCCCTGCCTGCAACATGAGTTTCAATGGTGGATACAGGCCTGTCACCACAACAAGGGACAGCCATTCACTCTACCCACGGCCAGGCAGACACTAGACAACAGATGCATCAGATTATGCCTGGGGAGCCCACATGGCAGGAAAATGTATTCAGGACACATGGCCAGCAAGCCAAATGCATCTTCATATCAATCAAAAAGAGATGCTAGCTGTTCAGAATGCCCTGAAAGCCTTCAAGGATCTACTTCATCCAGAAGAACTGCTGGTAAAGACGGACAATACTACAGTCATGTGGTACATAAGCAGGGAGGCACACATTCCTACCCCCTCTGCAGACAAGCCATGAAGTTGTGGAACACAGGATTGACTTATCAAGAACACCTGCAAGCACAATTCCTGCCAGGAAAGACAAACACTCTGGCAGACGAACTAAGCAGAAATCTCAAGAATCCTCACGAGTGGAAACTAGATCCACAAATCTTCAGCATGATAACAAGGAAATGGGGATGCCCAGACATAGATCTAGTTGCCTCCCTGCGCAACTGCCAACTACAGAGATTCTGCACAAGGACATATCACAAATAAGCATGGAAAGTGGATGCCCTATCATTCAGCTGGAAAACCCTTACAGCATATGCCTTTCCTCCACTGCCTCTCCTCCCCAAGGTACTCCTAAAGGTTAGACAAGAGAAGCCAAATATGATACTGATTGCCCCAGACTGGCCACGCCAGCACTGGTACCCAATCCTAAAGAGCTTGTCTCAAGACCCAGCCTGGACATTACCTCACATTCCTCATTTGCTGACCGAACAAAACAATCAGATCCTGCACAGCCAACTCAGAACCCTAAATCTGGCTGCATGGCTGATAATGTAACCATTCAGAACACACCTCTCTCTAAAGCAGTTATGGATGTTATTTTGGAGGCCAAGAGGCCCAGCACCAGAAAATCTTATACAGGAAAATGGAAGAGATTCTGTGCTTGGAACCAGGCACAAGGAATGGACACGCTTGTACCAAATATTCCTCAGATTTTACAATACCTAACTGAGATGCTGGACAAAGGCCAATCCTTCTCATCAATTAAGATCCATGCCTCTGCCATTTCAGCTCATTACAATACAGATCCACCTATTTTTATACATCCACTGCTAAGGCAGTAGCTCAGAGGGGCCAAAAACATAACACCTCCAAGGAGAGCTCCAACACCTGCATGGGACCTCAATTTTGTCTTGGAAAAACTCACACTGCCTCCTTTTGAGCCAGCCAATACAGCTGAGATAAAATACTTATCATGGAAAACAGCTCTGCTCCTAGCAATAACCTCAGCAAGAAGAGTCTCAGAGTTACAGGCACTAATGGCTGTGGAACCTTTTACTATTTTCCATCCGGACAGGATTTCTCTAAGGACAAACCCAACATTTATGCCTAAGGTAGTGTCCAGTGTGGCTCTTAACCAAACCATTCATTTGCATTAAATCCTGTAGACAACCTACTTCAAACTAGTGACCATGAAAACCCTGCTATCTGCAAGGCAAATACTGCAAGCCTTGGGGTTTATGGCCTCCTGCATTCTTCTAATTCCATATGCAAGACTGCATATGAGGAAACAACAATGGTATCTAAAAAGCCTATGGTGTCAACATTCTCAGGATGCAGAAGCAATGATTCCTATCATACCTTGCCTACGCCTAGAGTTCCTTTGATGGGCAGAGGCCTGCCACCAAAACAAGGGACTACCATTCACTCTACCCCCTGCCGCCCAAACCCTAACAACAGATGCATCAGACTATGCATGGGGGGGGGCACACCTGGCTGGGAAGTGCATTCAGGGAAAATGGAACCCAAGTCAAGTGCACCTGCATATCAATCAAAAAGAAATGTTAGCTGTACAGAATGCTCTGACAGCCTTCAAGGACCACATTCTTCCAGGACAATTAATGGTAAAGATGGACAACACCACTGTTATGTGGTACATAAACAAGCAGGGGGGGTACTCACTCTTACCCCCTCTGCAGACTAGCCATGGCATTGTGGAACACAGCCTTGAGCTACCAAGTGCATCTACAAGCTCAATTCCTGCCAGGAAAACTAAATACATTGGCAGACGGTTTAAGCAGAAACCTCATGAACCCACACGAGTGGAAAAGTACAGTTTTGTACCTACCATAAATATAGATGTTCGAGTGCTAATACAGCTGCAGTAATCACAGATGGGTTTTCTGCCGTCAGGCGGGTCCTCGGTCGGCCGACTTCCAAAGTCTAGGTCCGGTGTCGGTTGTTGTCGCTTTCTTTCCTGACGTCAGTGCGACAGGGGTATATAAGACACAGCCGACGCCATTTTCTTAAGTCTTTCTTGCCCCAGATGTCAGGTGCCCCCAGAAGGAAGGCAATACATAAATTATATATATATATATATATATATATATATATATATATATATATATATATATATATAGAGTCAAGCAATGCAATATAATCAAAACTCAGTAGTTGCAAGCAAATACATCATAGAAGGATAACCCAATCAGGTTGTATGAGGAGGTGTTAGTCACTAGGCGTTTACCAAGAGGGGAAGGAGGGAGGGAAACCTGTACTGCAGCTGTATTAGCACTCGAACATCTACATTTATGGTAGGTACAAAACTGTACTATGTTCATCGTGCATACAGCTGCAGTAATCACAGATGGGTAGAATCCCAAAGCTACGCACAGGGTGGTAGGCACTAGGTGGAACTGGGAGCAGCCAGAATGCCCTGCAACACAGCAGTGGCAAAGCCTGCTCTAGTTTTGGAGTATAAAGAAGGTGGTAGTGTTTTGTGAAGGTATGCACAGAACTCCAAGTGGCTGCCTCCAAAATATCTTTGGTAGGGACTCCTCTGAGGAAGGCTGTAGAGGTAGCTGTGGCCCTTGTGGAGTGGGATCTGATGCCTGTAGGAACAGGTTTGCCATGAAAGGAGTAACAAAACCCTATGCAGTGGCCTATCCATTTTGAAACTGTCTGTTTGGAAATTGGCTTCCCTTGAGCTCCTACAGCATAGGACACAAAAAGTTCTTCTGATTTCCTGAAGGGCTGTGTTCTGTCCAAATAGTACCGTAGCTGTCTATGGATGTCTAAGGAATGTAGCAGCCTTTCCCCTTTGTTTTGAGGATTGGGGTAAAAGGTAGGCAAGTGTATGGCCTGGTTTAAAGCTACCCTGGATACTACCTTAGGCATAAATGACGGGTTGGTTCATAGGGAAACCCTGTCCTGATGGAAGATGAGAAACGGCTGCACAGCCATGAGGGCTTGTAGTTCCGAAACCCTATGAGCTGAGGTAATGGCCAGAAGGAAAGCTGTTTTCCAGGACAAATATTGCAAATCTGTTGAGGCAGCTGGTTCAAAGGGAGGTAATATTAATTTTTCTAGAATGTAGTTAAGATCCCAGGCTGGTATTGGTCGTTTCCTTGGAGGTCCCATATTCTTAGCTCCCCTGAGGAACTGTCTTAAAAGTGGGTGAGAGAATAAGGGTGGATCAGTGTTGTATTCTGCAGAAATGGCTGAGGCATGAATTTTGATGGAGGAAAATGAAAGTCCACTGTTCAACAGCTCAGCTAGATACTGTAATATCTGAGGAAAATTCAGTTTTCTAGGATCCTGGCCTTTTTTCTTATTCCAAGCGCAAAACCGTTTCCATTTTGCGGAGTAAGCCTTTCTAATAGATGGCCTTCTGGCCTCCAAAATGACATCCTGCACCTCCTTTGGAGAGTAGGGTCTGTTGTGGTGTTAAGGAATTTTCCATGCAGCCAGATTGAGTGTTTTCAGCTGACTGTGAAGAGTTTTGTAGCTGTGCTGAGTCAGTAGAAGAGGCATTAGAGGTAGGTTCCAGGGAGGAGTATGTGTTAGGCTTCTCAGGAGTGGGTACCAGTGTTGTCGTGGCCAGTCTGGAGCAATCAGTATCATCTTAGGTCTGTCTGCTCTTGCTTTCAAGAGCATCTTGGGCAGAAGAGGCAAAGGTGGGAAAGCGTAAACTGTCCATGCTGCCAACTGAAAGAAAGGGCGTCCACTCTCCAGGCCTTTGGATGAAAGGTCCTTGAACAGAACTTTTTCAATTGATGATTCCTGTGGGAGGCGAAGAGATCTATGTCTGGCCTTCCCCACGCTTGGATTATCTTTGTAAACACTTGAGGATGCAACTTCCATTCGTGTGGGTCTGTCATATTTCTGCTTAGATTGTCTGCCAGCATGTTTTCCAATCCTGGCAAGTACTGTGCTTGAAGTTCGATTTGCCATTCCAGAGCCAAGTTCCAAAGTGACATGGCCTGCCTGCACAGGGGGTATGAATGTGTTCCACCTTGTTTGTTTATGTACTACATTACTGTGGTGTTGTCTGTTTTTATCAATAATTGCCCTGGATGCAGGAGGTCCTTGAAAATTGTAATTGCATTTATCACTGCTAGCATTTCTTTTTGATTGATGTGAAGGTGCTTTTCCTTTTGGGACCATTTGCCCTGAATGCACCTGTCTGTCATGTCGCCCCAGGCGTAGTCTGAGGCGTCTGTTGTGATGACTTGATTTGCTTGAGGCTTGCAGAATGGAAGACCTGTGTTTGTTTGGCATGCTTGGGCCCACCATAGAAATTCCTTTTGCAAACATGGGATTATTGGTATTATTGTTTCCAAACTGTGGCTGTGTTGAGACCATAGGTTTTCTAGGTACCATCGAAATTTCCTCATATGCAGCTTTGCACATGGGATTAAAAGAATGCAAGATGCCATGAAGCCCAGAGCCTGCAGGATTTTCCTTGCAGTGAGCCTGGTACAATTTGCTAGTATTTTGAAGTACTGAGTTAGTTGCCCCTGTTTTTCTGGCGTAAGATAGGCCATCTGGGTGTTTGTGTCCAAGTTGGCACCCAGGAAAGTTATTTTCTGAGATGGTGTTAGCCTGGATTTCTCTTTGTTGACTGTGTATCCCACAGAATTCAATAACCGTCTTACATAAGCCAGATGTTCCAGAAGTATGTGCTTGCTGTCCGCTTGGATCAGGCAGTCGTCCAAATAAGGGTAAATTTGTATCCCTTGAAGTCTGCAGTAGGCAATTACTGATGCCAGGCATTTCGTGAATACTCTGGGTGCAGTAGATAAGTCAAAGGGCAATGCAGAAAATTGATTGTGGATTGAACCTGCAAGAAATCTGAGGTATCTTCTGCAGCTTTGTCTAACTGGGACATGCAGGTATGCCTCCTTGAGGTCCAACGTTACCAGCCAAAACTCCTTGCCCAGCATGGGAAGAAGCTGCTGTAATGTGAGCATCTTGAATTTTGGTACGAGTAGAAATGTGTTTAGGATGGATAAGTCCAAAATGGGTCTCCAGTCGGTTCCTTTCCTTGGTACCAGAAAAAGTCTGGAATAAAAACCTTGACCTTGTTCGTGAGTAGGTACCTCTTGAATAGCTTTCATGGCCATAAGCTTTGAAATTTGTATTTGAGCCTCTGCCCTTTGATTGTGTGGCAGGTTTGGCATGCCTCTCATTTTTGGAAGAGTGTGAAAATGAAATCTGTAGCCTCTGTTTATAATGTCCAGGATCCATTTGTCTGTTGTGATAATATGCCAATTTCTTGTAAATAATGCCAGCTTTCCTCCCAAGGGTGCTGTCAGCTGAGACTTGCTTGGCATGAAAAGGGGAAAGTCATTGGGTTTGTTTCCTGTATTGTTGTGCACTGTCTTCGCCACCTCTTGGTGCTGGAGATTGCCATTGTCTGCCTCTATATGATCCTTGAGGTTGTCCTCTGCCCCTTGTGCGCCTGTATCTACCTCTTTGTGGCTTGTCCGTGGCTGGAAAGGACCAGTTTTTTGAAGGCCAATTTCTGCTAAAACGTGGTGGTTGAACCTGTAGAAAAGCTTTGACAGTTTGCATAGATTTAGCTTTTTCTTCCATTTTCCGTAGTATCTCCTCAGCATTAGTACCAAATAGTACATCCTTTTGTAAAAGAGCATCTCGTAACTTAGCTTTAACATGGTCAGGCAAGGTTTGCTCCCTAAGCCAAGCACAACTACGAATGACTGATCCTGTCACAGCAGCTCTACTTGAGGCCTCTAGGGCATCATAGCCACATTGTAAGGTGTGTTTACCCACTTGTTCTGCACTATGCATCATATCCTGCAACACCTTCAAATCTGGTTGTTCAGGTTGAGACATTTATTTCTTAATTGTGATAACAGAAACTGCTGATATTTAAGCATATGGAACTGACAATTTAAGGCCCTCATGGCTAGGGTGGCCGAGGTATATACCTTTTCCCCCCACCTTTCTAAGGATCTAGACTCTCTTTCGGAAGGTAGTGGATTCTTAGCAGTAGAGGCCTTCATTCCCTTGGGGCCCTGAGAAATGGTTTCAGGGTCAGCATTATGGCTTTTATAAAGAAATTGGTGAGAGTTAGGAACTCTGTAGTACCTATCAGGCTTGACTGGGGCAGGAGGCAGGGAATCCGGATTTAGGCAAGCCTCCGAGTAAACATCATCAAGTATGTCCAAGACAGGAGGTAACGCCAGAGGTCTGTGCTGAGGTAACAAAAGAAACTCCCTAAGTCTTTTCTTGGAATCAGAAAAGTCTTGGCCTTCCCAATGGAAGTGTTCCCTCAAGGTGTGCAAGGTTTCCCCAAAGAGAAATCCTCTGGGGAGATACAGAAGGAATGGACTGCTCAGCATCCGAATCTTCAAAAGGGGAGTACGAGTGTTCCTCTTCATCAGAATGTTCTGAAAAAATGGAGTCCTGGTCAGAAGAGGGAGAAGCTTCCTCCACTCTGGGTCTCTTGTCTGGAGGGGGTTGGGAACCCCTGATAAGAGTAATTAAATCCTCAGCCATTTTTAGCATCTGCTTTTTAGGCATGGGGCCTGGAGATGGGCCCTGTGCAACAGGCCTCTTGGGATGCATGGATGATTTGGACTTAGTAAAGACCTTTATGGAGAAGGAAGATGAGGGTCTAAAGACACCATGGGTGGAAGTGGACCTGTCCACATTAGGAGGCTCAACACTCTCAGTGGCTTCGGTGGTTGTAGTCTGGGTATGGGCCGAGGTACCTGCGGTCTCGGTTACAGAGGACACCGCCAAAGAAGTGTCGTTGGTAGTCAGGGGCTGCGTAGACGCCTCGCTGAGAACCGGACCACGTGTAGCCGGTTTTGGCATGGTGTCGGTGGAGACCGCGGACCTCGCGTGTCGGTCTTTGTCCTTGCGTTTTTTGGACAAAACGGTAGTCGGAGTATCCGACGACATTTTATAATCAAAGGCTTTACCAAAAAAGTGCTGGGCGAACTCCGCCCGATGCTTAATAGTGCATTTATTGAAAGTCGCGCAAAAGCGATAGGCCGAGACGTCGTGGTCTGGGCCTAAACAAGGTATGCAGAGGGAATGGAAATCCTTATGCGGTATTTGCTTCCCACAAGAAATACAGTTGTTAACTCTGTCTGACATCGGTCTGAGGCAAGAAAAGTTTCCCCAACGGGGTACTAAGCTTTAAAGAAGACATCGGTTTCCAATTTTTCGTAATTTCAGGAGCTGGCCGACCGGCACTTGCGAACTGCTTCTGCTTCGGGCACCGCGCGGCAAAAAAGACTGAAGAAAATGTCGTTGGCTGTGTCTTATATACCCCTGTCGCACTGACGTCAGGAAAGAAAGTGACAACAACCGACGCCGGACCTAGACTTTGGAAGTCGGCCGACCGAGGACCCGCCTGACGGCAGAAAACCCATCTGTGATTACTGCAGCTGTATGCACGATGAACATCTGGAACCAAAGATTTTCAACATGTTGACAAACAAATGGGGGACCCCAGATATAGACCTGTTTGCCTCCTCCCAGAACTACCAATTGGACAAATTTTGCACAAGGACTCCCCACAAACAAGCTTGGAAAGTGGATGTTCTGTCCTTCAGCTGGAAAAACCTATCAGTTTATGTCTTTCCTCCTCTGCCTCTCCTCTCCAAAGTACTACTAATGATCAAACAGGACAAACCAAGGATGATATTGATTGCACCAGACTGACCACACTAACACTGATACCCCCTATTGCGGCGCAGTGTGTCACTGTTGGCCCTTTGGCACCTGCCTCAGACCCCTACCCTGTTGTCTCAGCAGGACAACCAGGTTCTGCACCCTCAGCCTCAAACCCTGAACCTAGCAGCTTGGCTAATTACCTAACCTCACCTTTACCATCCCTCAGTAAACCAGTGATGGATATCATTTTGGAGGCAAGGAGGCTTAGTACTAGAAAATCTTATGCTGAAAAATGGAAAAGATTCTGTGCCTGGAATCACTCTCAAGGGATGAGCACAGCAGCGCCCAACTTACCTCAGATTTTACAATACTTAACTGAGATGCTTCACAAGGGCCTTTCTTTTTCCTCCATCAAAATTCACGCCTCAGCCATTTCAGCTCATTAGAACACAAACCCTCCCCTCTTCTCTCATCCACTGCTCAAGCAGTTCCTTAGAGGGGCCAAAAATTTAAGACCACCCAGGAGAGCCCCCAACTCCAGCTTGGGACCTTAACTTTGTATTGCAGAAACTCACTCTTCCTCCTTTCGATCCAGCTGCTACTGCAGATTTAAAATTCCTTTCTTGGAAAACAGCCTTCATTTTAGCAATCACTTCAGCAAGAAGGGTATCCGAATTACAGGCCCTTATGGCAGCGGAGCCTTTCATCATCTTTCATGCAGACAAGGTGTCCCTCACAACCAATCCCTCCTTCATGCCCAAGGTGGTATCCAGTGTGGCTCTTAATCAGTCCATTCATTTGCCAACCTTCTTTCCTAATCCACAGAACAAAGGGGAACGGATACTGCACTCGTTAGATGTGCACAGACAACTTAGATTGTACTTGGACAGGACTAAACCTCAAAGGAAATCTGAACAACTGCTGGTGGCATTTGCTGTAGGGGCAGAGGGGAAGGCTACTTCAAAGCAAACCATTTCTAAATGGATAGGCCATTGCATTAATTTCTGCTATAAGCACCATGGAAAACCTATCCCACAGGGGATCAGACCCCATTCAACCAGGGCTGCATCTACCTCTACAGTCTTTCTCAGAGGTGTCCCTACCAGGGACATCCTAGAAGCTGCTACCTGGAGTTCTATACATACTTTCACCAAGCAATACCATTTTCTAGAGCTGGCTTTGCCTCCCATCCTTAGCCTTGGGAGTCTACCCAAATGTGATGACTGCAACAGTGAAACACGAAGAACATAGTACAGTTGTGTACACTTACTATAAATGTAGATGTTCGAGTGTATTCACTGTTGCAGTTCTGGTTACCCTCCCTCCATCCCCCTTTTATTGCTGGGACTTATCTGTATTTCTCTATTCTATACAACCTATTTGGTGT